>NW_027507685.1:39852132-40099602 GCF_037356315.1 Lithobates pipiens
TATTTTATTTATTTATTTTTTAAATTTCAGTTTTTAGCATGGAGATAGAAAAGAAGAGGTACAATGTGTTATATAAAAATATCAATTGTTTGCTACATAATGCTTTAGCAAACTAAATGTAATCCATATAGGGTTTAGCTGAACTTAAAAGTTAAAAATGAAGTGTCCAGGCTATAACAATTTTTAACAAGCAGTAAATGAGCTTCAAAACAAACAATCACTGCCAGCTGTAGCTGCAGTCACTGTGAACCAATAAATTCTCAATTTTCCCAAAAGAAGCCCTTATTTATTTTTTTGGTTCCCCCCTTTTCTTTGAGATTTCTTCTAACTTCCTCTGGTGTCTGAGACAAGAAGTGAAGGGAAATTTCCCCATTGGCACACAGGCAGCAATTTTTTTTTTTTTTTTTTTTTTTTTTTTTTTATAATCAAATGCTAGATTTGACCCCCCCTTCCCTACCCTTTTCATAGATAGAGAAAAAAAAGTTCTGCCTATACATACACTGTACACCTGAAAGTTGTTATGACTACAGTATACACTCTACATGTGGTTTTTGATTTTTACGCCATTTATTTTCAATCCCACTGTAATGCCCATCTGCCACTTATTTACTGCACCACACCGCAATGCACACTACCGCATGTTGTGCTACACTGCGTTTGAAAAAAAATGGTGCTGGTCTAATTTTTGGCTGCTTGGTGCATTGGCAGCTCATGCAAATGAATGGGCTGCCTTAACTACGCAGGTTACAGTGCAACGTGTCATTATTGCACAGCAATGGTCTGCCTAGGTTTGAATGGACCTGTAAAGTGTTAGAGTAGGGAATGATTAGATCCCTTTTCAGGTTCTCATTGGTGTCATTGACCCTGCTGGGGGTATTGACTCTCTCGGTCTCGCAGACCACTACCACTTGGATTAAAAATGAGGGGAGATCAACATTTTTAAGATGTCATAGGAGCAGGAATGGAGAGGAAATCTTCCAATGGGGACACTTGTTCTGGTGATGATTTCCCTCACTATGGGGAATTTTCCACTCACTACCTGTTTGGTCTATTGCAGGGGTTGGCAACCTGGGGCCCTCCAGCTGTTGCAGAACTACAAGTCCTATCATGCTTGTGGAAGTAACGGCCAGCCTTGCAATGCCTCATGGCAAATGTAGTTCCACAACAGCTGGAGGGCCCCAGGTTGTCTACCACTGGTCTGTTGCCATGCAGCTCGTTGGCAAACGTACCTCAAAGACCCACACCAAAGAACAAAGCGGACCTCTCCTTGTTCCTCATCAGCTGGGATCTCCAACCCCACTAGACCTTCACTCCTCTCTGAAACCTGCTCTGAGGGGAATGAAGGTGTAGAATTAGATGTGTCAGAGCCAAGTACTTGCGGGCACTCTGCTAGCAGTACACCCACGTCCGATTTGTAGCAAATTTCCCTGCCCCAGCTACTGGACCTTCGAAAGAAGTTCACTCCCAGCCATCCACATGCCCAGCGGTTGAATGCTAGCTTGGCTAAATAAATGGATAGCAAGTAGAGGGAAATCTCCCCATTGGTAGACAGATGGCAGGAGATTTAATCATTTTCTGCTCTATCCACAGTGTAAAATAAAGCATTCCTGATTAATTTTATTATTATTATTCAGGATTTATATAGCGCTATACACAGTTTACGTAGCGCTTTACAATATAAAAAGGAGACAATACAGTTATAATACAATAAAATATCCACGGATTAAGAGGGCCCTGCTCCAGAAGAGCTTACAATCTAGTAAGGTGGGGCAGGTGGTTCAAAAGGTTGTAACTGTGGGGAATGAACTGATGAAAGTGGTAAAAGAGCTTAGTTGGAGATATGATGGGCTTTCCTGAAGAGATGAGTTTTCAGGGATCGCCTGAAGGTGGCAAGAGTTGGGGATATCCGGACAGGTGGAGGTAGCCAGTTCCAGAGGATGGGAGAGGCTCTGGAGAAATGGAGATGAGCATGTGAGGAGAAGACGAGAGAGCTTGAGAAGAGGACGATTTGGGTGATATTTGGAGACAAGATTGGTGATGTAGCTTGGGGCAGAGTTATGAATGGCTTTATATGTTGTGGTTTGTATTTTGAATTAAATTTGCTGGGTGATTGGGAGCCAGTCTAGGGATTGGAGGAGAGAGTTGGCAGACACTGAGCGGTTGGTAGGTGGATAAGTCTGGCATCAGCATTCAGGATAGACTGAATAGGGGATCGCCTATGGAGAGGCAGGCCAATGAGAAGGGAGTTGCAATAGTCAAGGTGAGAGATAACGAGGGAGTGAATGAGGAGCTTGGAGGGTTCATTTTTTAAAAAGGGGTGAATTTTAGAGATGTTATGAGATGTTAGATGTGACTTTAGATATACAGTACTTTCTACATTTCTGTTATAGTAAGCAGCATCTAACGAGCAAGGGAAATGATGAGCTTTTAATTATCCACTGATACAAACCTGCAGGTTACTCCATCCCATATAATATGCTAGCAATGTTGAAGAGCGAGTTTCTTCTACACTCTGCAGATGTCCCCGGGCTGCTTCTGTGTTTTAACTTGATTATCTGTAATATGAATTGGTGGAAAACACTCTCTAATTATGTTGACATGTAAATGGATTGCCTTTACATTGAAATTGGTAGAAGTGTGTGTTTGTGTGTTTTTTTATTTTATTTATTTTTTTATTCTTGGTAGAAGTATTTTATAGGTCCATACAAATGTGATCAAGTCTTCACTCTCTCAAGTGTGGGCAATTTTGCAATCGCTGTTTAAGCTGCACTTTTCAGCCGTCAGCGAGACGCCTTTAGCCTAAAAGGGGATAAAAACTCCTGTGTTATGGCCCTTCTGAAGTGCTGCCCATTCGTTGCAATGGGCAGTGGCGTTTTGCCCCAAAGATGCTGCTTGCTGGACCTTTTCTAACATCCCGCAAGCGCACCGCCCCAGTGTGAAAGCGGTCATTGCAATGATTGGGAGGCAGTTTTCAGGCGCTTTACAAGTGCTGTTTCTAGCGCTAAAACGCGCCTTCTCCTCATAATAAAAAGTTTTGATTCAGCATTGTATTGTATTGTGTGTGTGTGTATGTGTATATGTGTGTGTGTATGTGTGTATATATATATATAATTATAAATTGGTAAAAAAATTCTTTACTAAAGTGTGGTGGTGTTGTTGGGTGTGTGGGGTTTTTATTTTTAATGTCCCATTGTTGGGTCATAATGGTCCATTTCTGTATGGATCATGTAAGTGTACCTAAAACTGGACAATTGTGACCCACCTGAAATCCCATTCTTGTAAATTGATCTGCTAATCCCTCAGTAGAACCAAATTATTAAGTATCCTGAATGAAATCTAGTGCTTTACTCTGTTTCAACAATGAAAGTAATTTAGTTTTCTCAAGATATGTTGTCAGCACACCTCAAATGCCTCAGAGAATTCACCTTCACGTCACCTTTCATGTCAAACAATTACCTGTACGTTCCAGCTTGTCTAGTATGATAAAAAGCAGTCCTTAATGCTTAACTTCCCGGACATGCCTGTCGGCTGTGTGGCCTCTCCCATACCTGTTTTGGAGGACTTTTAGAGCAGATGAACCCATCACTGCTTGCAGCCCTCGTCCCATTGGTGGATGTTGGACATGGAGCCGCACGAGTGCCGGAATGAGCGCTCTGGCTTGTTTAAAATCTGTGCATGCGCGTGCTCTATCTCTGGGAACCACACTAAGCTCAGCCTCTGCTGTGACAGATGGAGAGGGCACTGCACATGCTTTGAATGAGCCAGTGTAAGTAAATTTCTGTAATGAAGGGATCATGCGTCCATGGGTTGGCCCATTCTGCCATTTAGACAGTTTTGCAGACAGGCGGCATACAGGCCGCACATGGCCTACAGGTATGCCTTGGATATGTAGGCATTTTTTTTTTTTTATACTATAAAATTAGGAATGAATAAGTGTGGTGTGTGTATATATGTGTGTGTGTGTGTGTGTGTGTGTATGTATATGTATATGTATATGTATGTATATATATATATATATATATATATATATATATAATTTTTTACAATGTGATGTAAAGGTAAACTGTCATTTTAAATTAAAGTTGCCCATTATTCAAACCGGAAACCTCACAGTAACCAGCTGAAGGGGTCCTGTTAGAATCACAATTTTGTGATGTGGTCAGCTGTTGGGGATCTATTATTTATTATAATAATCTGTGTGATGTCACAAGTATTCACACAGCCATCACAAATATTCCACAAAAATTGCCTAATATATTTATTTCCTGTGATCATAATATAGTGTTTTCATCAATCAGGAAAATGGCACGTTATGGACACTAGCTGGAGCTGATAATTATAGGAAATAAATATATTGGGCAAATTACAGCAGTTGTACGCAAATGCTTGAGTTTCGCACAACAAGTCTTTTAAAAATGGACCCCTTTGATGTTTGGGTAAAAACAGACTTTGTTCAAGGTGTGCGGGCAACATTTATATTATTTATGTACCTGTCATGTTACTGGATCCTATATTTGCTCAATTCCAGCAGGGTTTGTATTGGTAAATTCTGAACAGATTACGTTTCTCTCTTTTTTTTTTTTTTTTTTTTTTTTTTTTTTTTTTTAGCAATTTCACAACTCATTCCAGGAAACACAGACTGTCCAGTTCTTTTAACTGAAATTCTGGCTTATACCCTTAAAGAAGACCTGCAGTCTGCTTAAATAATTTGTCATAAAAACATCTTTGCCATTCTGAAACTTCCCTGCAACCAATTTGCATATTATTTTAAATCTATACTGTGATTCCGTACTTGCCAAATATGCTGCAGAAATCTCCCTCCACTAAGTCTGGCTGCAACCCTTTTAACTGTGGTCAGCTGAAGCTGCTGCCTGTTCACTTCCTGGATTTACACAGTCACTCTTCCTGCTCTGTAGCTCTCATTGGCCCCCTTATGACTCGCCCCTCCTCCCTTCCTGGCAAGCTCAGGAGAATGAGAGAGAGAGAGCTGTGCATGATGTCATAAGCAAGAATGACAGTGATGTGACGAGAATGACAGTGACATGATGTCATAAGCGAGAATGAAGTGAGAATGAGAGAGAGAGAGAGCTGTGCATTTTTGTCACACAAGAAACAGGAAGTGGGCTGTATAAGATATTTACTGGCAGAAAAAAAGAAAAAGGTTTTACAATCCAAAACAACAAGGATTTAAAGTGGTTGTAAACACACTTTGACCTACAGTTAAGCCTAGATTAAGGCTTACCTGTAGGTCCAAGAAATATCTCCTTAACCTACACGGTTTAGGAGATATTTGGCGAAAGGCAGGCACCGCTGTCTACGGCGCATGCGCCTTGGACAGCGGCGCACAGGTGCACTGAGCGCGCCACCGTCAACTGCGATATGCCGTGCGTGGCGGCTCCTGTGCGCATGCACGGGAGCGACGTCATCACGGCTTCGCTGAATGACAGCAGCGGAGCGGCGAGACCCACCGAGAAGATGGACGCTCCGGACTACAGGGGACAGCGGTGACTTCGCTGGCTCCTGTGTCAGATAAGTGACACATAATGGACTACTATGCGATGCATAGTAATCCATTATGCTTTACCTTTGCAGGGAATCAAAGAGGAAGTAAACCCATCAGGGTTTACTTCCTCTTTAATAGATGGGAAGATAAAATTACTGAAGTTCTGCTTTTAAACTAGAATTTTTGTTTTCGAATCAAAAGATCAAGACTTACCTTATTGTAATTTGTCCCGAAGATCAATTGGTTTTTCTAACCTGCAGCCTTTGCACGGTGCCTGCGTTCAGTGCAGTGCCTGCGTTCAGTGCGGTGCCTGCTTTCAGTGCGGTGGATGCAGCCTTCTGTGTCTTGCAGCATGAGATATAGTTGTTGTTGTCATTGATAAATATTATACATGTGAGAATATGGAGACCTGGAACTATATTGATGACTTGTCTCATGTATCTCTCACAATGGGATAGACTCCCAACAATAGTTGAATTGACTTCATTTTAAAAAGAGGTGCCTGTGTTAGTTGTATAAACTAGAAATGTGTTCACCGGTACTTTGGATTCATTTGTTGTCCTCGTGTTTCATATTTAATGTTGGCTTAATTTGCAGACTGGCCAAGATTCAAACCATCTATGGGCAGTCTGTACCAAAATCGATCCAGGGATTGACTGTGGTACAACCAGCATACTGGACCTCCAATGTGACAGCCACTGTCACAAATTGGGAACCGCACAGCATGTAGAGCTCCGCCCACACGTCTGCGTCTTTCAGCGCTCTGTGAGTGAATGAACTACAAGTACTGGAGCTGCAGGCATCATCCCGAGATCTCCACTCCAGTCCAGGACGTCCTATGGACACAAACTTTAATAGCCCTGTAATCTATTTTTCTGAAATATATTATTATTTATTATTATTAATAAAAAAAAAAAAATATATATATATATATAATTTATTTTTTTTTTCTCCTTTTTTTTTTCTATCCTCTGTGATCTCTCTCATTTTTCGTACAGCTGCCAGCGATAATCGTGGTCTTCTCCTGGAGGGGGTGCCCCCCCCCCCTCTGCTGGGAGCAGACCATTGCTTGGCAGAAGGGATTCCCCCTGTCAGCACTGTCTGTCGGACCCTCTATGACCTGCCTAAGTGACTGGGAATCAGCATCATCTCATCTCATCTACTATTGACACAACCATGCGGCTGGATGAATGAGATTATGTTTTGTGTGTGCAGAGCAGATCCAGGTAGTTTTACCTACTGATGATGATGTCTTTGTCTTTACAGCTGTGCTTTTTTTGTTAAATAAATGATCAGACATTACAGATATATATTTATTTTGCTTGATGTGATCTAAGATATTTGTTAATGAGATATTGTCTGCTCACAAATGTACTGTATGTAAAGGGTCGATCTCTTACAAGCTGCTTTTTTTTGCTTGCGTACAAATGATAAAAGTTGCAGATGTTCATCTTCTCCCTCATTGACCATCTGTGATATAACCTTGTGTTAGGGTTGCCACCTTTTCTTCACGGCGCACAGCAATTTGGTTTTATAGTATAAACTATACATATATTTTGCTATTTAATAACATTTCTAATCATATGAAGTGAATAACAAGAGTCCTCCTTTACATCTGAATCCACAGAGTTCCCATTTTACATCTGAACTTGTAGCGTTCCCTTTCACTGTAAGGGGGGACTCTGCAGACTCTGTAAGGGGGGGGGGCTCTAATATAAGTGATGCTCTGGGAACCCTGATTTAAGGGGGAACACTGAGAACTCTGATGTAATGTGAATGCTGTGGCTTCTGGTTTAAAGGGGAACTCTGTAAGGGGTGCTCTGAGAACCCTGATTTACCTTGGTGTACTCACTCAGGCGCAGGAAATAGAAGGGGGAGACGTCACAGAGAGGGATGGATGGTGAGCTCACTCACCCCTTGCCAGTCAGCACCTCTCATCCAAATGTATCTGAGGCTGCTGCACTTCAAATTTCTCACCCCCACATTCCTTTTCTGAGGCACAGTGCCAGGGATTAGAGTGTGGGCAGACACGGAGGGGTAGGGCGGAAGGAAGAGGCACAGATCTGGCCCTCTCTCCTCTCGTGTCAGTGGGGGAATTGTTAGTGCTGGCTTTGGGCAGTGTGAAAGTGTAACAGACACTCTCGGCGTGGACAACTGCAGCCAGCAACCCTGCTGGAAAGCCATAGACCAGTCTGAATAATGTGTCTGGGTTTCAGGCAATCTGAAACCCGAACTGTCCGGGTGAATCCAGGACAGGTGGCAACCCTACCTTATGTAGTTGCCATTAGATACCTTCTTTTAAAGTGAAATTCTTTTGACTGAGGAATGTGGACCGGTCATCCGGTGTAAAGATCCCCTGGAATTTATGGTGTCCCTCCTCTCCTTTTTTTTTTTTTTTTTTTTTTTTTTTTTATTATTTTATTTATTTTTTCCTGCTCCGGGAATTAAGTGGTTGGAAAGGCAGAATCATTTTTATCTTAATGTGTTTTGTGTCTCCCTCCTGGAGGAGCCTGGAGCGCTGGCGGGGATCCAAGAAGCTGAGGATCTGGGCAAAACCCTTGTCGTGCCACAAAACACACGAAAGCGGCGAGGGGAAATAAAAAAGCTAAATGCGCCTGCCAAAATCTGGTACTTGAGCTTGTTTGTGTTTTTGGAGCGGAGCGAATGAATGCAGGTGCTCCAAAGACGCACCCCTGAAATCATACAAGAAAAAAAAAGGCGACACAACAGTGTGAATGGGGCCTTTTTTGTATATTTTTCTGTGCAGTGTGAGGTTTGTAGTGATTGGTATAGGTGGAGTGTTTCCTGCCCATTGTGGTTGGTGCTATCTCTTCAGATACTGCTCTGGAAGATTCTTGTAAAGGGAATTAACTGGGAAAGACTAATTCAATTTTCGTTTTGATAAAATGTCATTGTCTGAATGTCAGGCTTGGCTTGCTATCTTAACTAGTTCTACTTGATATTTACTTGGTACACACCCTGTTCATGGCTGGCGTGGGACAGCCATAAACTGAATGCCTTTTGTTCCATGTGAAAGTTCTAAAATGCAAAACAGAACGCAGGTGTAGTTGTTACAGTATATTTGCATCTTTTATTTCAAACAAATACAAAGATTTACTTTATGTGTTATATTGCATGCTGTCATTTATTTATTTTCTTTACCAATCAACTAACATCTGATAATATAATCTCCTATGCCCTCTGTTTTAAAGGATATGTTCACATTTCATAACGTGTTACACCCATATTCAGGGTGTAACATGCTATGAAATGACCGGCCCCCTTTAAATGCAGCCGTGTGGGGCTCCACCCATGTTAGGGCTGCATCACTCATTCACAGTATTTGTGGTCTGCACGAGACCTGCAAGGCGTCAGCGATTTGCCGATCCTTAGTGCAATGCTTTACAGGCTGCTATACCAAAAAATAACACATGCCTATATAAATTTTTGTATAAAGGTAAACTTATCTTTCACCTCCTTGGCTGCCAGGCCGTGTGCTCTGGCTGGACCATTTTTGCAATTTTCCCATTTGCTTTTTTTATTTTTCCCTTGCAGCTTTCAGTTTGTCAAATAATAAGTAGATTTGACAAAATTCCTACTAAATATGAAAGCTTAACCTCCTATTGCGGTAATTTTGTAAATTTAAAATTGTGCATTTTTGTGAAATGGTGAAAATCAAACGTACACAACTGCAAATATCCACATTTCTCTAAAATCTAGAGGTTTTCATTTTTCACTTACAATTTTATGAGTTTGTAAAATACCCCCCAGACCATGCTACAGATTTACTTATTTTATTCATTGTATGGAATGCCGATGAGCGTCACTTCATTTGGGGGGGGGGGGGGGGGTTACTTAAGGTTGATTGCAGCAGTAGGGGGGGGCAGTTTTGGGGGGCAGTTTTGTGGTTATCTTTAGCATGTGGCTCCTATGCAATTGCTGGCGGAAAACATAGAGGAGAGTAGCCGGTAATTGCAAACAGGGGATTGGGAAGGGCGGGAATGAATCGGCTTTTGAGGGACATGGGTTTGGCGGGAGAAGGGGGAAGGGGACAGTTCGGAAGCTAGCGGAGGGGAGGAAGCAGCGAGGGAGAAGTGACGGGCACAGCAGCGGAGGTGGGTTGGGTGGGTGTCACATTTTAGGTTAATAGCTCTGATCAGTAACTTGTTAGCCACTAATCAGAGCTAATTTTGTTCAGCAGGATCTACTGAACAGTTCTGATATAAGCTCATGGTCACTGGAGTGAGTATGAGTTTACATCAAGAGGAAGAATGTCTGGTCCATGCAGTATACAGACCTGGCCAGCTGGAAGCAATGCTGTAGGTCCGTTGGCAGAGAAAGGGTTAAAGCCCCAATTACCCAACTTTTATCTAGCGTCCGAATAGGGCTAACTTTGCAATAAATGCCAAAATATGACACATTAATAAACATATGTAAATATTACTTCCAACAACAAATATATAATATCACGTTAAACAGAAAAGTCCATTCTGATATAGGGTGAAACTGGAGATCCCAACAACAGCTTCAGTGTAGAAAGACTGTACCTGGCACCAATGTGATCAAGCCAAGCAGCTTTCCAGATAATGTTGACCATCAGATTATAGAGTAGTCACAAGAAGCTTTCTGACGATATGTCCGGGACTCGTGGTCACTCCAATGAAGGGGAGAATGCAACTTTAAATCAGATCACCATTAATTTCATGAATCGCACACAGCTAAAAGCATCAGCGCAAATGCATCTGAGTCATCCTTGTGAAAGTATAAATGAATAGGCAGTTGGAACGCAATAGTTATTACAAGTGCGCGTTCCACTCTTAGTTTGTGGCACGCAGGCTTATTTCTGGGATTTATAGCATGCGGCTGTCTTTTTCACCATGATGACGTCAATTGTGACGAAGCACGCAGGGCAGGATTTGTGATGTATGAGGTTACAATGCTGGACAGAGCGGCCGATTTTGTTGGTTTTGATACAAGCACTTTTTATTCATCATACATGTGAGTGTATTACCCTAATAGATTCAACTTTTCTATGCGTGTATTACACTATGGGAGCTTTTTTATTTATACTTGTGGATGATTTAGATGCATGTGTGCTGTTACGTTTGGCTACTGAGTGGTTCATAAAGTCGATGTGGAACCTTCAGTATGCAGCTCCCATTGCAGCCCCCCCAAATACTTACCCAAGCCTGGTCCTGATCTAGCGATGTGCACAAGATCACCTGCTCTCCCGGGTTTCTGCCCCCCAATTGGTTGAGACCCATCACAGCCAGAGAGGACAGAGCAGTGAGTCGGGCCAAGCCCCATTTCTAGTGTGTCTTATGGAGACTCGGAGTGAGCCTTGGGAGTGAGCAGGCACAAGTGCCCCATTGAAAGTGGCTTGCTATGGAAGCACTCAGAAAAGAGGAGCATCGGTGGAGGACCTGAGAAGATCGGGGGTGCTCTGTGCAAAACCATTACGCAGTGCAGGTAAGTAAAGGATGGATGCTTTTTTTTTTTTTTTTATTATTTTTTTTTTTTTTTTTTTTTATAAGTCGTTAATATCACTTTAAGTTTCTTCTTTTGAGTCCACCAGGGCTGTCATGGCCTACTTAATCAAGCAGACCTTTTATCCTCTGTGAGCATCAAGGATGCGTACTTGCATGTCCCCATCTTTGCGTCACATCAACACTACCCTTGTTTTATGTGAGCGCACAACACTACCAGTTTGTGGCCCTGCCATATGGTCTGCCTTTTCCATATTATCTGAATAGTCCAATCCAATAAAATTGGCATGCTTAATGTTATTATTGATGTTAAATTGTCGTTTGATGTAGCTGAAATTGGCTGGATCAGCACCATGTTTATTTTGTATATCGGTTGGCAGTGCAGATACTTTTGGCCAGGGACCTTGCATTATTTAATCTCATAAAAAAATAAAATAAAGTCATCTTAAAGGGCCTATTCACACCAGATGGGTTGGAATACACTGGGATGCCTTGCCCATCACAGTCCCAACCCATAGACCTAAAAAGCCCTGTTCACCCCACCATGCTGGTTTGGTGTGCCCTGAAAAAAGTATGCCATGCTGTCCTTTTATCAGCATAGCGTGTGACATAAAAACTGCACTGCAGCCTGTAGAACTAAATGAAGGGTAACTTTGGGACATTTCAATAGAGTTCTAACAAAAAAGGTTACAATTTGATGTGTTTACAGTGCATTGGCACTGCTACCTTCCCATCGTACATCAGCTGCCACGTATTCTGCCAGTTTGAAAAAGCCCTAGTCAAATGTAATGTAGCAAACTGGTTCCGGTTCTGTTGGCTGAAGAGCCCTAAGATTGCAAGCTTTCCACACCTCCCTCTTAGTACATCATCGTGCTTCTATATTTTGTATAAGGGGCAAAAACCATCATTGCACAGAACAGTGTGGTTTCTCCCAGTGCACTCCTGTCTTCTTCCTTCACATTTTGTTCACAGCTGCTTTTTTGTAAAACAAGTTACATGTGGCTGATAAAAGAGGAGAGCCAAAGGATTGGGTTAGTATAGAACTGCCCTATTACATGCCCAGTTCCTGGCAAAGAAAAAAAAAAAAAGTTCCAGTGGAGAACGTCCTATGAGAGAATCAATGCAGCACCCCTTGAACTAATGCTGAAGAATGGACAGGGCAAAAAAGCATTTGGATAATATAAAATAAGAATACATACAATGTTTAACTTGATATTTCAAAGTGCTTGCATTAGAACAAATATATATATTTTTTGCTTTTAACCTTTTTTTAAAGGTTTTGTTCTGGGCAGCCAGTTTGTCATCTGAGCACCACTACCAGGCAGGAAATGGTCATGTTTGCCACTGCAGCAGCATAGCTTGGTCAGGAATAAACCACCAGCCTGCTGATTGGACAAAGACAGAACAGTAATACGCTGATGAGGTCATTCTTCTGCTTCCTCTGCTCTCTCTTGTGTTGCCATTTCCTGAAGGCTCTCCAGACTCCATCACTCAGTAACTGAACTACAATTTTTGGTGAACTGACTTAAAAGTTTTATGCTAGTTCATTTTTTATCTTCTGTCAGTTTTCCCTGGAGAGAAATTAGTAAGAAAAGGACGGGTACTGAATTATTATGCTCAATGAAAAGTTATAAAAATTAGAATTTCATTGCTGGCAGTAAAACCAGCTTTATGCTGATCCTTGGGTTTTCCATTCACAGATGACTTACATTTATCCTTGTTACATAGAATCTGGTCTTACACCAACCTAAAACAATGTAATATAACCGACCAATTGGAACATCAAGCACCCTTAGTTTTTATAGGCTCATGACAATTTGTAACATTATTTTGGTATTCTTTCACATTTTAAGGTTTGCATTTGTGGGCACAAAGCTTAAATGCGTTTTTTATTAAAGTATAATTATAGGCAAAACGTTTGTCCTGATCACCAATGTCGGCAGCAATGAAAGTGAAGACAAATCCAGAATCTTGGAACAGAACAAGAACACAAATGGTAATCTTACAATGGGTAAACATGTTCTGTGATACCCGTCTAAGCCCTTGTACACACGGTCAACATTCCAAGATATGTTGATTGTGACACAAAGCAACATGAGACAATCTCTTCACTGAGTAATGAACTGTTATGCTCAGTATGCATGTCTGACTTTAAAGTGGTTGTAAACCCTTACAACCAACTTTGACCTACAGGTAAGCCTAGATTAAGGCTTACCTGTAGGTCCAAGAAATATCTCCTAAACCTATACGGTTTAGGAGATATTTACCTGAAGACAGCCACCGCTGTCTACGGCGCACTGGGCAGGCTGCAGATCGCGGCGATATGCTGTGAGTGTCAGGTCCAGTGTGCATTCGTGGGAGTGATGTCATTGCGGCTCCGGCGAATCACAGCGCCGGAGCAGTGAGACCCGGAAGTCGCTCCGGGATACATGGCAGCGCCGAAGAGGAAGACAGAGGACCGCTTCGGGGGCTTCGTTCTCAAGTAAGTTATTCATAATGAGCTAGTATGCTATGCATACTAGCGCGTTAAGCCTTTGCTTTACAGGGTGCGTTTAAAAAAAAAAAAATTGCCTTTACTTCCTCTTTAAAAGACCAGCACCATATTGCATATTAAAGGGACATTAATGGTTATGATCTACCAAAGGAGCAATTACTAGGTCTGCCTTACTTTTCACCAGTCCACAGATGTTTGCCCATATTGCTAAGAAATTTGCCCTGCTTTTTAGATTGGCTACCAGCACTTCCAGGTTTGTTTTAGAAATCTCTCTTCAGGTTGCTCTGTACCATTTCCCCCCCCCACTGCCCCTTGCTGATGTACAGTTGTGCAAACTCAGATACTCAAAAGCAAGCTAAGGCACTATATACAGGAGCTGTATGAGATCCCAACCTAGCAGGGATTTGGTTTATGATCTTGCTGTGGGGGTCACTCATTTCTCCTGCTTGCTCCTGAACTCGGTCTCATCGCTGTCATTTGAGTTAACACAAGGCAACACCTTTTAGCAGCAAAGGGCATTGGTGACCTTGAGGGGTCAGGGCAGACAGCTGAGCCAAGGCAGACTGATGAAGCCTCTGGCACATTCAGAAGTGTTATAGGTCACTCTAAGTGGCGGGGAAAATTTCTCAGTAACGTGTGACAGTTGTCACCAGTACATGTGTCCCCCACTGGAAAGTTTCCTCTCTCCATTGATGCCAACTACAACTCTAATATATTGTCCTAGTGACAAGGTTCTACACTATATACATTTGAAATAAAACACCCACATGTAGAAACCAGTCAGAAGTCATACCTTCATTAATGTGACTCCAGTAAAGGAAATGTGGTAGATGTGGATTTCTGAAATTTCCGATGTTCTTAGACTTTCTACAGTAGCTAAGCTCATATTTTCTCTTTAAGAGACTTTGTCTAAATGGAAGTGAAGTGACCTCACACATTATCATTTGAATCTCTTCCCATGGAGCTCAGGATGTGGAAGGCTGAAGAGCTTTTCTAAGTAGTCATTGCTGCATTCATCACACTAATAATTCATCCATTTGATGCTGAGATTCAGAATTTGTTAAACCTCAAAAGGGCCATAGGATTCTTTTTCTTGTACAGAAGACAACTCCGACCTAGTCCACAAAACATTTCTTGGAAGATTGCCTTTCTTTTCAACAACAATCTTTCCATAAGATTATATGCACATTTTACAAATTTTGGGCATGGTATTTTCCGGTGAAAGCCTCCCTTGTGTAAACCTCCAAAAACCCCAAGAAAGCTCTGTGTCTGCATATTCAAGATGCCAGCAGTCAGAAACAATCACTCAGGTGACACTATATAATTCCAGTCTTTCCTCTCCTGGCAGATTCAGAAAAGATTATGTAGGGAGGGGAGGGGCAGAGTAGCTGGCCCAGCACAGAGAGTTGCAAAGTCTGATGTGCAAGGAGGGAGCTATGCTAGCCAATTGACTTTTCATGTTATCACATGCATATCAATAAAAGGAAAGGAAAAGAGTTGCATGCAAGTATTTCAAGCCAGTTGCACACAGATGTAATAATATACCGATGTTCATACTTGGAATCTTGTTGACCAAAAGATCACGATTAAAATGTTCTGTAAAGACCTTGCATAAAATATTTTAATGCCAGTGCTGCGGTGTATGCATTTATGCGTATTGGGCATAAATTACTGCACGCAACACTCTCTATTTTTGTTTTATGGCTCTGTGCTTATCGCAGTATTACTAATCTTTACATCACTGTGTACATTGTTCCACAGACAACAATGCATCTGTATTCAGATCAGTAAAGAACATAGCGTTTTTTTACTCCGGTGTGTAAGAGGCCTCTGCACTTTTACCTGCTGTGGTTGTTGTATTTTTTTTTTTTAATTTTTGTTCTTTTGTGAAAGTGCCTCTAAAAGCTTAACGCATGTTACTGTGTCTTGTTACTTGCAACTGATTTACTGGTAAGGAACAGATTTAGGCAACATTCACATTAATATTTTACTGATCATTGGGCAAGGAACGAACATGCAGTACTGGTGTCAGTTCTCTCTATCTCAATATTGGTAGTCTCTCAGGTAGGGCTGAAACAACTAATCGATTCGTTGATGATTAATCAATTATGAAAATGGTTTTCAACTATTTTCATAATCGATTAATCGGGCAGCCGATTAGTTGGCCTGCATACAGAATGCATTATTTGTTTACATATCAGAAAATACAGTGCAGCACACATACAGCTCAGTACACCATCCATACATATCAGTAAGTACCTGAGAATTTGTGACTGTGTGAGGAGCAATGGCTCATGGGACATGTAGTCCTGGGTGGAAGTGAGAGGGGGTCTAAAGGCAGAAGTTTTTTTACCTTGCTATAGGGGCACTCTATACTATAATTTGCAGCTTGCTATAGGGGAACTCTATACTATAATTTGCAGCTTGCTATAGGGGAACTCTATACTATAATTTGCAGCTTGCTATTGGGGTACTCTGAAGGCAGAAGGAACCAGAAGCATCGGTGGGGGACCCCAGAAGAGAAAAATCGGGGCTGCTCTGTGCAAAACCATTACACAGAGCAGGCAAGTATAACATGTTTGTTTAAAAAAAAAAATTACTTTTAAAGACTATGCAGGGAAGATCAGCATCTGAACCCAGAGAAGGTGGAGGCTGATAGACTGGAGGTAATAGAAGGCATTATAATTACATTTAAAGTAAACTTTTACATGGCGGCAAGCCACGTTATGTGGAAGCAGGATGCTTTACATGAGGGCAGGGCACATTACAAGGAGGCAGGGCACATTACATGCGCCCCAATGTGAAAGGGGTCTAAATAAAAAAAAATTTGATCTCTGAGTCTATTTACCAGATTCAGCCTCCAATAGTATATACAGTATAGCTCTTCTGTCTGTTATTCTCAGAGCTATTAGAGATTTTGCTCTCTAGCCATATAGTTGGTTATTTATATTTACCACTGCATATAGATTTTTAAGAATAAATTGCCTTTTTTTTTTTTTTTAAACTTTACATATTAAATTATACACCACACTTTTTTTAAGGTTATTATCCGATTAATCAAAACCATAATCGGCCAAATAATCGATTATGAAAATAATTGTTGCAGCCCTACCCTCAGCCTGCATAAATGATCAGTAAATTGGTCTTTCAATGCAATTTTAAATTGTCACTATTTCCTCAATAGTACAGTATGTATTTATACACGGTGTTCTCAGATGCAGATTTTTGGTTACGGATCTGAATGCAGTGCATTTTTACGCATCTGCGTGAATGTCTTCATTGGAGACTGCGTTCAGATCTGTAAATAAAAAATGGTCGTAACCTCTTCTTCCCTTTTTTTTTTTTTTTTTTTTTTTTTTTTTTTTTTCTCAAATGACCCTGTGAATGCACATCATGAGTTATAAACTGGCTCTTACTTTACTTGCTGCATGCTTGTAGAAATGCTAGCTGTGTAAAATCAGAACGTGTCTTTGTCTGGTTGGACTTGAAGCCGTTCTTTTAGAATAATTCTATAATGTGACACTAGCAGCGGAAATATTATAGATCAACCTGACCTATAGATGTACGTCAATACGCCTGTCACTTGCATCAAGTTGATTGGCGATACAACTATGATGGTACATTGCTGTGCAGAGGAAGTTGACTTTTTGCCTGGACTAGAAGTCCTATTTGTAAAGTAATGCACCTGATAAAAGCAATGAGGTATTTGAGTATTGGTGTATGGCCATTACCTCCTCTGTCTAATGTTCTGAGGATCAAATATTTGATTAGCAATGATTGACGCACTTTTATGAGTCAGTTTAAGGCAAATCCATTATGTATAGTTCCCATCACTCTTCAGCACTTACTGCTAAAGTTTCTATATCCTTACCTGCAGTATAGTGCAGATTTCTTTATTCCTCGTCGGCTATAAACAGCTTTGGGCTTGGTAAAAAAAAAATAAAAAAATTAAAAAATTAAAAAAACAACAATTTTTTTTAAGATGTCTAGACAAATGTTGAAATCTATGCAGAATATATTGTGTAGGCATTTTTTCTATTTCCTTTTGATGTTTCTACATTTAGGAAAGTCGAACGCATTTTTCACGGGGTGCTTCTGCTTTTGTGACCACTTCACAGCTTTCCAACTCTTGTGGTTGTAGTTGTTGTAATTGAGATTTGTGATCATCATCTTTTAATCACCCGCTAATTAAAGTGGATGTAACTCCATTTTCACAAACTTTAACCTATACGTAGTGTAGAATTGTATTCTTGTATACTGGAGCATTAGTATGTAAATATCTTTTGATCTTCTGTAAGTTGGTCACATGATCATTATACAGTTCCACTGTAAGTCCCTGGGAGTGCATGCTACCCAAATATTACACAACGTGTGACATATCCTGCAAATGTCACCGGAGTGTGTTTGTCATTTTGTCTTTGTCTGCACAGAGTTGAAGCCGATTGGTGCTCTGGCAGTCGCATTATTATTATTTTTTTTTTTTTATATATACAATAGCTGCATTGTTTAAACGTCAGTTGTCATTATTACCAAATGTTCTTTTATATGCTCTTGGCCACCCAGTTTGACACCCCTGCAAATCAAGTGGGCAAACTCCAGCTTGAACATTTACAGCAGATCACCTATGTCATGCAGACATGTCACATGTGGCACATACACTATATTACCAAAAGTATTGGGACACCTGCTTTTACACGCACATGAAATTTAATGGCATCCCAGTCTTAGTCTGTTGGGTTCAATATTGAGTTGGCCCACCCTTTGCAGTTATAACAGGTTCAACTCATCAGGGAAGGCTGTCCACAAGGTTTAGGAGTGTATCTATGGGAATGTTAGATCATTGTCCCCGAAGCACATTTTGTGAGGGCAGGTACTGATGTTGGACAAGAAGGCCTGGCTTTAGAGCTGCAACTAACAATTATTTTCATAATCGATTTAGTTGGCCGATTATTGTTTCGATTAATCAAAAATGATGGTGTATAATTTAGTTAATATGTAAAGTTAAAAAAAAAAAAAGAAAAAGCTATTTATTCTTAAATCTCTCTCTATGCAGTGGTAAATATAAATAACCAACTTTATGGATAGGGAGCAAAATATCTAATCAGAGAGATACTGTATATACTATTAGAGGAGATATATGGTATATACTATGAGAGGAGATGTATACTGTATATATTAATAGAGGAGATATATACTATTAGAAGAGATCTACTGTATATACTATTAGATGAGATATAGTGTATATACTATAAGAGGAGAGAGATACTGTATATACTATTAGAAGATATATACTGTATATACTATTAAAGGGTGAATCTGTTAAATACTCAGATCACATTTTTTAATTAAAAAAATAAACAATTTTAAGAACGTTTTGTTTGATTTTCTAATCATTAGTGGGGTCCAAACGACGTGACGGGAAAATTTGGAAATAATAGAAAACTGCTTGGTGAAAGGAATTTTCAGACAGTGTATGTGGTTTTCATTCAGAAATTACATTCATTTTAAAAACAGAATGTTAATAACAAGTGAAAAAAGCATGAACTTGTCCCATAGGAAACCATGTAAATGAACCGTAGTGGGTTTCTGCAAAAAGCGCAAAAAAACACGTGACCCAGGCCTAACAAAATTAGTAACATAATGGGGTTAAAAAAAAACTAAAATTAGACCTTTTTATAGTACAAAAAAATCACTACTGTAAGGGGTTATTTTTTTTTTTTTCTGTAGAACTGTGAAAGTAAAATTTACAGTAGCGATTATTGGCTCTTTTTGTACTATAAAGGGCTCATTTTAGTTTTTTTTTTTAACCCCATTATGTTACTGGCCGATCGATTATGAAAATAGTAATCGATTCATTTCATAATTGATTAGTTGTCAATTTAATTAATTAGTTGTTTTAGCCCTACCTGGCTTACAGTCTCCGCTCTAGTTCATCCCAAAGGTGTTCTATCGGGTTGAGATCAGGAGTCTGTGCAGGCCAGTCACATTCCTCCACCCCAAAGTCGCTCATCCATGTCTTTGCGCACCAGTGCACAAAGCAAGGTCCATAGTCATGTTGGAACAGGAAGGGACCTTCTCCCAACTGTTCCCACAGAGTTGGGAGCATTAAAATGTCCAAAATGTTTTGGTATGCTGATGCCTTAAGAGTTCCCTTCACTGGAGCTGAGGAGCCAAGCCCAATCTCTGAAAAACAGCACAAGCACTGTGCTGCTGTTCATGCTTTAACCACTTGTCAACCAGCCGCCTCGTTCCTGGGAATCTACCATACTGGTACGTCGGCTCCTTTTTAAGAGCCATAGCAGGCGCACGCTCGCAGCATGGTGGGGACCCAAGGTGCATGGCCGCAGTGCCCACCGGCCACCCATGATCGTGGGCACAAGAGCAACAGGACAGGACCAGCGATCTGTCTCCCCCCTCAAACTTGTTGCTTTTATTTTTGGTGTGTGTGTGTGTGTGTGTGTGTGTGTGTGTGTGTGTGTGTGTGTGTGTGTGTGTGTGTGTGTGTGTGTGTGTGTGTGTGTGTGTGTGTGTGTGTGTGTGTGTGTGTGTGTGTGGTGGTATTTTTTGCGCTATAAAAAAAAAAAATGCAGAGGTGATCAAATAGCAGAAAGCTCTATTTGTGGGAAAAACAAACCTTTTTAAATCCTCACATTCAACAAATACGCCAAAAAAGTGTGCCACCCTTGCGGTACCATTAATGGAACCTAAATTTGCCACGCAAGAAGCATGTTTTTGCGCATTCTGTAGCATACAAAGCTAAAAAAAAAAAGGTGCATGAACCTCTTGGCCATGTTTGTCACCTGTAGGGAAAACCACTAAAATGAATAGGCTGCCCTATGTGTGAAACCTGAAATTGCGTGCAAATACACAACGAGATAAGACCAGAGTTTTGTTGACTATAGAAATGACTGGAAGGCTGCATTCACATGTCAGCGTTTTTTGAATCGTGAGCAGATTTTCTGCGATTCTGCCCGTGATCTCAAAACGCCGGGGTGTGAATGACAAATTGCAGAAAGCACATTTTGAGATGCCATTCATTGGAATGGCACCTAAAATCGCAGTTCTGCAATGCGGTTCTGCCGTGATTGTAGCGCGGTAATCCCGCCTTGCATGAATCATGTTCCCCGAAAGCAGCTCCAAATGAATGGCGTCTCAAATGTGCTTTCTACAACTTTGTCATTCACACTCGTGACAATCGTGGGCAGAATCGCGGTATATCTGCCAGCGATTCAAAGCGGTGAGATGTGAATGCAGCCAAAATGACACAGCTGGTAGGATGCTGCATTTACTAAAATTACCATCAGGCTGATTAACACCAGATGACAAAGCGTTGTGCTGTGGAGCGCCACATATTCTGCACGGTGTTCATTATTAATGTGGTCATCATCCCACACACAGTGCCTTTTTTGTTTTAACACTTGTTTTGGCAATGTGTCTCTGTGACCTAAACAGTGCATTTCATCATTTCCTTATTGCATTGTTTTGTTCTTTTGTTGACAAACGAAGGTATTATGTTTTGAAGACAGCAAACAATAAAAGCATACTGGATCTCCAGGCAAACCATGTCTGTGCTGTTATGACCTGCAGACTGCCCCTACGTTTTCCTGCATTATGGTGCATTTAGTTTGAATGGGTTGCCTAATGCAGCATGCCACAACATGCAACAACACACAACGCACACTACTTTGTGCTGTGAACAGGTCTTTCATTTCCATTTTGATTCTACTGCATTTTACCTTGGAGTGTAAGCTTGAGGGTAGGGACTGATGTGAATGTACAATATATATGTAAATTGATGGTTCTCTATAAGTACGTGAAATGGATAAAAAATAGATTAAAATAAAGCTCAACCAGTATAACAAATGACTACAACATCAGTTCATGAATTCTGCACAATACACACCCCTATTTACATTCCCAGCACCTGTACATTGCTTATCACAAATGGGAACAATGGCTAGTGGCAATATCTGTGCGGTCCTGGTTGAAAGGGCTGTATGGTAAGTACTATTTCTTTTGAATAAGGTATAAGTATTAAAGCGGGAGTCCACCGGGACTCCGCGTTTTTTTTTTTTTTTTTAAAGCCAGCAGCTACAAATACTGCAGCTGCTGACTTTTAAAATAGTGACACTTACCTGTCCAGCGCGCCCGCGATGTCGGCACCCGAAGCCGATCTCTAGATCGTCTGTAAGGTGCTGCCGCCGCCATCTTGGGTATGGGAATCAGGAAATGGAGCCTTTCGGCTTCGTTTCCCGGTTCCCTACTGCGCATGCACGAATCGCGCTGCGCAATAAGGACGGTCCCCGCTGCCTCTGGGATCTGTGTGTTTCCCAGCAGGCAGCGGGGCACTTGCGGAAAGGGGCGGGCACTAGCAGGAAAGGGGCGTAATTTACGCCCCTTTCCGCAGAGAGCTATCCCGGAAGTGGGTGCAGAATACCTGTACTCTACAGGTATCTGCACCCCCCTCCCCCCTGAAAGGTGCCAATTGTGGTGCCGGAGGGGGGGAGGGTTCCGATGAGCGGAAGGTCCACTTTAGGGTGGACCTCCGCTTTAAAGAGGTTGGTTTAAATGAAATATTCCAATGTGTGAGGTTTTAAAAATCTTCCTTAGCACAGTGTGTACAGCTGTCTGTCCAACAGAAGCCGGTCTAACTGCCTTTTGTGGAAAGGACATGCCGGAAAACCAGCATCTGATCAGTGCTTGTAGCCAATGGCTCCCCCTGTCTGAATACAAAGGGACAGCGTGGGGAATCGCGGCACCAACATTACTTGTGTTGGTACAGCAATCTGTCAGTCTTCTCCTCGCCCCCCCCCCCCCCCCCCCCCCAGCCCGCTGGATTGATCAAAGAAAAATAATAGGCTTTAGTCTAGGCTGATTAGAAGAAGTGCATTTTTTTTTTCAGATAATAAAGATGTACCTTTTTTAAGTCAAAATAATAATCATACAGTTTGGTTATGATCCTTTCTGAATTTTTATGGAAAGTCCACTTTAAATGAACCCTTGCAAAGGAGTGTTTTGTGCAGGTTTTTACAAGTGTTGTGCACTGCAGTCTGTTTTGTGTGAAGTTCAGTACTTGCTGGTAAGTCCTAATCCACATGATCACCCTGGCCCATGTGTCAGATCCTGGTGTTTTTGGGCAGCAGAGGTACAATGCCCAGCTCTGTTGTTAACAGCTGAAATACAGAGCGGCATATGCCCAGAAGACAGAAACTTTGTCCCTCAACACACACGTTTGCACACGTGCTTCTGTGCCTTCTTGCTGCCTGAATCCACCAGGATTGATCCATACAGTCTGAAGTGCTAGTGCGCATGAAGCCTTAAAGTGGAGGGCCACCCTGAAAAAAAAGAGCATTAATATTATTAAAAAAAAAAAAAAAAAATTTTAAAAATGTTTTTATTTATTTCTTCTTCTTTTACCTGGTCAGAAATCGCTGTTGCTAGGCGGTCTTCCTAATCTGCCTTCTTCCTGCTCCTCTGTGATCTTCGGTCTTCTGGGTAATGGGGCGCGCTGTGTTCTGGGAACTGTGCACTCCCTAACACAGCGCGTCCCATTCACAAAGCGCCGCGCGACTCGCGCATGCACATTAGGAAACAGGCAGTGAAGCCGCAAGGCTCCACTGCCTGTTTCCCTTAGTACGAATGGCGGCGCTGGTACCAGAGAGCCAAGGGACATGTCAGCCTCGGCGGCCGACATCGCGGACGCCCTGGAGAGGGAAGTCTCCTTATTAAAAGTCAGCAGCTACTTACGTCCGACCGGCCCAGTTGGTCGGGAAATATTTCCAACATGTTGGAAAATTGGGTCCGACGGAGATTCGGACGGAATCAGTCCGATGCATACCACACACAGTCGGATTATCTGATGACACGGTCCGATAAGACGCATTCCGACGGATTCTCTGACTGTGTGTACAAGGCATAAGACCCCTTTCATACGGAGCCTCCCCGGGCATCAGCGGTAAAGCGGTGCTATTTCTAGCACCACTTTACTGTCATTTTAGCGGGGCGGTTTTAATCCCTGATAGCAGCTGAAAAGGCATTAAATCCGCCTGCAAAAGGCCACTGCAGCGGCCCTTTGCTGGTGGTATAGCAGCTCTGCCCCATTGTTTTCATTGGGCAGGGGTGCTTTAGGAGGGATGAGTTCACAGCTGAAAAGAAGCTGCTGGCGCAACGCTCCAGTGTGAAAGCCCTCAGGTTTTCACACTGGAGTGAATGGAGCCGCTGTTTAAGGGCGCTTTGCAGGCGCTATTTTTAATGCTTTTTTTTTTTAATGCTCAGTGTGAAAGGGGTCTTAAAGTGAAGGGCCACCCTGAAAAAAAAAATACATTAAAATTTTAGAAAAAAAAATCAGAAAAAAAAGGAAAAAAAAAATATTTTTTCAACTTACCAGAAATGCCTGTTGCTAGGCACATCGTCCTAATCTGCCTCTTCCTCCTCCATGGAGATCTTCTGTCTTCTCTCCTGTGTGCGGCGTCTTCTGGGTAATGGGTCGCGCTGTGTTCTGGGAACTGTGTGTCCCAGAACACAACGCGCCCCATTCACAAAGCGCTGCACGACTCGCGCATGCGCAGTAGGAAATGGGCTGTGAAGCTGCAAGGCTTCACTGCCGGTTTCCCTTAGCCAAAATGGCGGCGCCGGGACCCGAGAGCCGAGGGACGGGTCAGCCTCGGGCGGCCGACATTGCGGGAGCCCTGGACAGGCAAGTCTGCTTATTAAAAGTCAGCAGCTATAGTGTTTGCAGCCGCTGATTTTTAAATTTTATTTTATTTTTTAAACCGGCCCTCCTCTTTAAGGAGGTTGAACAGAAACATTGTATGATGTATGGCCAGCTTAAAGAGGAGCTCCAGTCTGAAAAAAAAAAAAAAAAATGTAAAGTCAGCAGCTACAAATACCGTAGCTGCTGACTTTTAATATATGGACACTTATCTGTCCAGGGATCCTGCCTTGTCGACACCCAGAGCCTATTCATCAATTGGCTTTGGGTACAGGCGCCAGCATTGTAAGTAAGGGAAACCGGGCTTCACAGGCAGTTTCCTACTGCGCTTTCTGAATGGTCCCACCATCTTCTAGGCTCTCTGTGTGCCCCAGAAGGCAGCGGGGGGTGGGGGAGAGAAGACGCTGGAGATTTTGTAGATTTTTCGATTTTCCCCATAAATGGGAGTGGGTACCTGCTTCCCCCCCCCCTCCAAAATGTCCCAGTGGAGGTGGGGAGGGTATGAACAAAAGCAGAGCTTCCCCTTTTTAGTGGAGCTCCGCTTTAAGAAACAAAGTTTGGAATCTCAGATTAGTATGCAGATGTATTTTTTTTACAATGACATTAATTCAGTTTTTTTCACAAGCCTCCTGATAGTTGCTAGTTCCTTCTGTAGTGTATGCAGCTTTTGATGCCATCCTCACCACAACTCATTGTCACCAACAGTTGTATCTACCTGCAGGTGAGCAAGTTGGCAGAACCAGCACAGTGTTTTCTGTCTTCATTTAAGGGCTGAACTGTGGAAGAAAAGCCTCACACATTACCTCCTGGTTCAGCAGAAATAAGTATAGCTGGTAGTTTTGCAGAGTAACCTGTTGCTAAGGAATATTCAGACTCCTACTTATGGGCAGAGCAGATAACAGCAGGAATGGGGCCTTCTACGTAGTTCATCTTTTATCTTGTTGCAGCTTCCTTTGCACACACATTGTAGTGGGAGGTTAGGTACTTTTTAGTATTTAAAACACTGCCATTGTTGACCACCTGAAAATTCTGCCACATGAGGCGGATTAGTTGGAGCTACTGGTGTACGTAGTTGATAAAGTTCTGTATGTAAATACCATGAAAGTGTTTTGTTGAATTTGTGCAAAAATGACACACTGATTGTGCCCGACATCTAGAAAGCTGATCCTTTCCTGTGCTCCCTGCCTCCCTGACTGTAATCAGTTAGCATTGTTCCAAGCTCTCTCAGTGGACTACAGAACACCTCCCTCCTGTGTTATTAGGAAGTGTTCTGTACTCTTCACACTTCCCGTCGTAGGGGGACAACGCTGTCCCTCAATGTACCGATGTCACTCCAGGACAGGAAAGGATCAGTTGGTGAAATAAAGTGAAAAAAGAATGCAGTTACCACATCTAAGCACTAGTAAGCTACAATATATTCTATTTATTTATGTTTTGGTTTGATTATCAGTGGCTATTAAACCCGGGGGGGGGGGGGGGGGGGGTCAGCAATGGCAACTGGAAATGTTCAAAGACTTGGCAGCCCACAAATTTCTTTTATACCAGGTTTCCATCAACGTGAGCTCAAAATGGGAGAAGGGTGATCAATGCACCCCTGTTACTGAAATTCCTCGCTCTATGGCTGCTATGCTAACCCACTGTTTTCAACATTTTAAAAGGATTAGCCTGCCAGCTAGGCCACTGGTATTTTCAGGAGGCATTAGTAAAGGTAACCTCCATGTTTCTTTGAGAAATGTTGTTGGGGTCTGCTTAGACAACGCATAGCATATGTTGCATATCGGAGAAGGTATAAGTGTTTATGGGTAAGAAGAACAGCACATAAAGAAGAGCATGCTAATTTTATGTCGCTCTATTTTATTTTTGCACCAAAAAACTGTACCTGGTTCCCTACGACTGCAATGCAATGTTTTACTTGAGTGCATTGCCAGTTACTATGCTGTAATGGAGGAAGTGGGCACCAGTGCAACCAGCCTGGGTGTCAGGTACTGGGCTTCATTGAAAATTTTTCTTTTTGCAAGGAAATAAATCTTTAAAGAATTCTGCATCAAAGCAAGGTAGTCATTACCATCAGACATGTTTGTCTTTATAGTGGTTGCAAACCCTTATATATACCCAGGGAAGTCACTGTCCTCAGACAAGAAGTAGTAGTAGTTAAGGCTCTGTTCACACTGGTGTGATTTGAGTTGCACAGAATTGCATGACAATGGAAATAACATTGTCTTCCATGGTGACCGCTCACATTAATGCAACTCAGCAATTTTGGTGCGATTCCAGAGTGATTTTGACCTCCATAGAATATGCAAACCACATTCAAGTTACATCCTAGTTGCGCTATATAATTGCACTGAAAATCGCATCAAAATTGGATCACAGCACCTAAAACTAATATTTAACCATTCCTGGCCCAACCAGTTGTCAAATGACAGCATTGCAGGGCGTTCGTCATTCTGGATGGATGTCATATGATGTCCTCCCGGAACGCACTGTGTGCGCGGCTGCACTCCGGCGCAGTCTGCTGATGACTGATCAGTGTACCAGCCTGCTGTCTGTACCACATGATTGCTGTGACCAATCACAGTAGATCAAATGACAATTGTAAACCATGAATAGGTTTGATTCATGCCATCCATTGTATATAATTGTGTTGCTAGCAGTGATTGGTCACATGGACCAATCACAGCCCATCTGTACCATATAACTTAGCTGGCCTACCACAGCTAACCGCAATAGTAAACACAGAGTCAGTGGCATTCAGTAAAAATGGTTGCTTATTTGCTTAATTCTATATGGCAAATTTTCTCAACCATAAAAACGTTTTTTTGTCCCCCGCCACCTCTACTTCGAGAAGCGAGCGATCGAACACTGACGATGGCTCGGTTCTCTTGGCTCCCCAAGCAGAGAGCTGTTGCCTGTCAATCACCAGCTCTCCGCTCTAGACCCCCCCGCTCACTGGAGCGCTGAGCTGTGGAGAGCGGCCTTCACAAGTTCTCATTCCTGTGATGTCCGAAGTCCGCTCTCTGCTGAAAACGGGTCACAGGAGTGCACAATGAATTGCGCCCTGTGATCCATATGAGAAGCCCAGCCAAACAAACTCAGGCTAGACTTCTCCTTTTAAATACCACCAAAAGAAAGCTCTAGTTGTGGGGAAAAAAAAGTGTGACAGCGCTGAAAGCTAAAAATTGGCCTGGGCAGGAAGGGGTGAAAGTGCCCGGTATTGAAGTTGGGTACCTCTTTTATACTCTTGCTGCCAGACTGATTTTCATGGCTGCTATAGGCTGTATTCCTACACTAGAATTTTTGTGTCCATCATCCACAGTCTTTAGAAAATCAGATGATGGTGTCATCCAGTCTTGATGCAATCTCTATGATGTAGAACCAATAAATGATTGTGGGGAATCCAGATGACCTCTGTTATAGCCCTATAGAGTGGACAGATACAAACTCCCAAAGGAAATCTCCCTATTGGATGGAATGCTGGAAAATGTTTCCACCTAAACAGTGTTGTTTTGGATGGAGATGATCTTTAATATTCCACTAGCTAGTAATTTGAGGTTTAAAGGTCCTTTTCAGTTCAGAATGAATTTGCATTTTTGCTAAAAAGTCCTAAAGATCGAGTAGTCATAAATCAACAGTTTGTTGTATTTGCTGCCAGCGTCCCATGACTCCTTAGTCTTCTTGGTGGTGGAGGTGGAATATGTATAGTGAACTTTAATCTTTTGTATACCACAGAGCTGTGGTCTAGTGTGCAATGACCCTGATTTTTCTAAAGCATGTCAACTTTCAAAGTGCATATTCACTTCTCTTAATGAATGAGGTAAAAGAAGGTGAACATTTACTCTGACTACTGTGTGTGTGTGTGTGTGTGTGTATGTGTGTGTATGTGTGTGTATGTATATATATGTGTGTGTGTGTGTGTGTATATGTATGTGTGTATATATATATATATGTGTGTATATGTGTGTGTATATATATATATATATATGTGTGTGTATATATATATATATATATATATATATATATATATATATATATATATATATATATATATATATATATATATATATATATATATATATATATATATATATATATAATTTTTTTTATATTGTATTTATTTTTTATCGATTAATTATAGCACACACACCGATCCAACTACTTTTAGCTGCTCTCCTTAGTTAGTTTAATTATAAAACGTATCTAGTATATTGACTGTCAGTCACTTTTATAGTAGGCATCACTGTAGCCAGTCATGCAGACACACCAGAGTGTTTACGTTTTGTTGTTTTTTTACAACAATGTTAAAAACGGAGGTTATCAAATTTGTCTACACTTGGCTCACTGATCCCAGTTAAAAACATCCATATTTACTATCGCTGTCCGATGATGTCACAGACATCGACGTCGCCAGACTCCTCCCCCCTTCCCTCTGTTAGCAGACGGAGACACTTGAGGAAGGGGGGGAGTATTCCGGTGACGTCGATGTCTGTGATGTCACCGGACAGCCTTGGCAGTGATGGTAAATATGGATGTGGTTAACTGGGATCATTCAGTGAGCTAAGTGTAGGCACATTTGATAAGCTCTGTTTTTAACTCCCTGAAGACCCGGAAGCTGGCGGAGAGGTGAGTACCGATCAAAAGAATTTTGATTGATCAGAAAAATTAACGATTAATCGAGGAATTCATCTTTAATTTTCCCAGCCCTAAAAAAAAAAAATATACATAATTTTATATTTCTGTTGCCCGCACATGATTAAATTCACCTCATTCATGAAGTGAATTCTCTTTTGCATAGAGAGAATTCCCTTATCTTTGTGACTAAGATGAAGTTGTGCTGATTTCAATGATCTAATAATGTGCATACAAACATTTTTTTTTGTGTGTGTTGGGTTTTTTTTTTTTTTTTTTTTATTCTATTTTTTTTTATTTTCTTTGTACATGATTGGAATTTTTTGCAGTCATTTTTCACTTTTGTTCACCTTTTTATTTATAAAGATATGTGAAGATTTAAAGTTGTTTGAAACACGTATTAATTGAAAATGCCTGGACGGATGCCGAGATGGTCGGACTATATGTTCCATGACCATTTGCACTGTACACTTTTATAATGTGCAGTAGCAGGGAGTTTTTGCTGGTGTCTCTGCCCTCATATTAAAGCCACCGAAAAGCAACAGAAGAGTATGTAAAAACCAAGTGTGGGTGATTTCAGTGTGTGTGTGTGTGTGTGTGTGTGTGTTGTGTTTTTTTTTTTTTTTTTTTTTATTTCTTTTCTTTTCTTTTGTACATGATTGGAATTTTTTGCAGTCATTTTCACTTTTTATTTATAAAGATATGTGAAGATTTAAAGTTGTATGAAACACGTATTAATTGAAAATGCCTGGACTGATGCCTAGATGGTCGGACTATATGTTCCATGACCCTTTGCACTGTACACTTTTTTTATAATGTGCATATTTAATGATGTAGCAGGGAGTTTTTGCTGGTGTCTCTGCCCTCATATTCAAGCCACCGAAAAGCAACAGAAGAGTATGTAAAAACAGTGTGTGTGTGTGTGTGTGTGTGTATTTATATATTTTTTTTTTTTTTGTGCTATTCTTTGATCATAGTTTTTTACTACTGATATCTACCTTTGCAGATTTCAATGACAGGATGAACGTTCAATCCCAGCTGGTGGGCTGATCAAAGTTCCCAATCGGGTCCAATCTGTCAGTGTGTCAGCGCACATAGCGGCTTGATGTATTACTGTAGTTCTTTGAGGTGGAGTACACACTCAGAGGTGGCTCTATTGTGATAGTGCGAGTAATAGGAGCCTGTGCAAAAAATGGAAACTTTGTTAACAATGCAATAAAAAAAAAAATAATAATTGTGTTTTAGCATGTATTATCAGACTGGGTTAACACTATTGCGAAATAGATGAGTATTTCCCTGCATCCATTTCGCATCGCAGAAGATTGTGACCGACTCCCTATGGAGCCAGTTCACACATCTCCGCAGTGTCTCCGGTGCAAATTGCACGAGAGTCCTGTGTGTCTTTTGGTCTGTTTCAGGTCCAAATTCGGGCTGAAATCGTACCTGAAATGGTGAATGGAGACGCACCGAACTCCTGCTGTGAGCCGCCTCATGTTCTACTGTGAATCCAACCTCAAGAAAACTTACATGGTGGCAATGTAATGGTACTTTTTATTTAGGAAAATAGGAAACAACCAACGCTCCATGTCAGTTCACCAAGAGATTGCTCGTTCTCCAAGCAGGTAAGGGTCCCAGGTGCAGGCTGATTGCACAAACCAAATAGACAGAGGATGAACAAACGACAGGTGCACGCTGGGATGATACATGTGCGGCACCCATCGGGACAGCCCTGTCTCTTATTCAGCACTTTTTTTTTTTTTTTTTTTTTTGCCGCCTGCCGAAACATAACGGTCAAAGTTTGTGTTTTTGGCAGGTGGATGAACTTTCGGTGCACCACTGATTAAAGTGTTAATAAGCCTAAATAAAAAGTAGATAAAGGATGAACAAACTCTGGACAGCCGTACAGATGAAAAGTAAAAAATGCCTTTTATTTCTTCAAACTAAAAGAACCTCACATCACACAGATAACAGCAACAAAGGGAAAAAAGAAAATTGACGTGTTTCACGCTAAAAATTGCGCTTACTCTTAGCAGCTATGAGTAATCGCTAGTTTTATCGTGAAAAGCGTCAGCAATTTTATTTTTATTTTTTCCCTTTATTGCTGTTATCTGTGTGATGTGAGGTTCTTTTAGTTTGAAGAAATAAAAGGCATTTTTTACTTTTCATCTGATCCGGAGTGCGGCTGTCCAGAGTTTGTTCATCCTTTATCTACTTTTTATTTAGGCTTATTAACACTTTAATCAGTGGTGCACCGAAATTTCGTCCACCTGCCGAAAACACAAATTTTGACCGTTATGTTTCGGTAGGCGGCAAAAAAAAAGAAGTGCTGAATAAGAAACGAGGCTGTCCCGATGGGTGCCGCACATGTATCATCCCAGCGTGCACCTGTCGGTCTCCCCTCCCTCCTGGTCTTCTCACGAGTGTCATGAGATGCAGCCTCCCCAGTGCCTGATAGCATGATCTCACACTGTGTCAGAGATCTGAATCGGCATGTTGCCACTGCAACGATGTTCCACCTCTTAGACCACCTCTTGTGATAGACGACACACTGATCCAATGCCAGGAATCATTGTGCTGTGTGTCATAGGAGGCGGGACATTGTTACAGCAGCTGCACGGCGATTCAGATCCAACCTTTCTTGCACTAAAGGTGCCAATAATGACCAACAATAAAATCATAGTAATTTAAATTGATGATATTAATTAAAAAGTTGAATATAATACAATTGTATATAAAAATTTTAAAAACTCATTTTCAGTTTTGGTTTTCGGCCTAGTGCTTCCTTCATTTTCGATTTTCGGTACCAACATTTCCATTCGGTGCACGCCTAACTTTATTAATGAACATGCTCTACCCCTGTAGTAAATCAACCCCATTGGCAGTACAGTATATGCCGCCAATATACAGTGGGGCAAAAAAGTATTTAGTCAGCCACCAATTATGCAAGTTCTCCCACTTAAAATTATGAGAGAGGCCTGTAATTGTTATCATGGGTATACTTCAACTATGAGAGACACAATGTGGAAACAAATACAGACAATCACATTGTCTCTGTCTCTGTCTCTGTCTCTGTCTCTGTCTGTGTCTGTCTGATTTTTGAAAGAATTTATTTGCAAATTATGGTGGAAAATAATTTTGGTCACCTACAAACAAGCAAGATTTCTGGCTCTCACAGACCTGTATCTTCTTCTTTCTCCTCTGTCCTCCACTCATTACCTGTATTAATGGCATCTGTTTGAACTTGTTATCAGTATAAAAGACACCTGTCCACAACCTCAAACAGTCACACTCCAAACTCCACTATGGTGAAGACCAAAGAGCTGTCGAAGGACACCAGAAACAAAATTGTAGACCTGCACCAGGCTGGGAAGACTGGATCTGCAATAGGCAAGCAGCTTGGTGTGAAGAAATCAACTGTGGGAGCAATAATTAGAAAATGGAAGACATACAAGACCACTGATAATCTCCCTCGATCTGGGGCTCCATGCAAGATCTCACCCCCGTGGGATCAAAATGATCACAGGAACGGTGAGAAAAATTCCCGGAACTACACGGGGGGGGGGGAATATAGTGAATGACATGCAGAGAGAGCTGGGACCAACGTAACAAAGGCTACCATCAGTAACACACTACACTGCCAGGGACTCAGATCCTGTAGTGCCAGACAAGTTCCCCTGCATAAGCCAGTACATGTCCGGGCTCGTCTGAGGTTTGCTAGAGAGCATTTGGATGATCCAGAAGAGGATTGGGAGAATGTCATATGGTCAGATGAAACCAAAGTAGAACTGTTTGGTAGAAACATAACTCGTCGTGTTTGGAGGAGAGAGAATGCTGAGTTGCAACCAAAGAACACCATACCTACTGTGAAGCATGGGGATGGCAACATCATGCTTTGGGGCTGTTTCTCTGCAAAGGGAACAGGACAACTGATCCGTGTACATGAAAGAATGAATGGGGCCATGTATCATGAGATTTTGAGTGCAAACCTCCTTCCATCAGCAAAGGCATTGAAGATGAAACGTGGCTGGATCTTTCAGCATGACAATGATCCCAAACACACCGCCCAGGCAACACAGGACTGGCTTCGTAAGAAGCATTTCAAGGTCCTGGAGTGGCCTAGCCAGTCTCCAAATCTCAACCGCATAAAAAAACCTTTGGAGGGAGTTGAAAGTCTGTGTTGCCCAGCGACAGCCCCAAAACATCACTGCTCTAGAGGAGATCTGCATGGAGGGAATGGGCCAACATACCAGCAACCGTGTGTGACAACCTTGTGAAGACAGAAAACATTTGACCTCTGTCATTGCCAACAAAGGATATATAGCAAAGTATTGAGATGAACTTTTGATATTGACAAAATACGTATTTTTCACCATAATGCAAATAAATTCTTTCAAAAATCAGACAATGTGATTTGTCTGGATTTGTTTCCACATTTTGCCTCTCATAGTTGAGGTATACCTATGATGACAATTACAGGCCTCTCATCTTTTTAAGTGGGAGAACGAGCACAATTGGTGGCTGACTAAATACTTTTTTGCCGCACTGTAATTGGTGTCTGTTTTTGCAGGCTTGAATTTGAATTGGTGTATTCCGGAACATAAATCAGAACGCTGACATGATGATAAAGTGCATACCATTTCCCTTCCTTCAAAGCTGCAAGTCGTGTTTTATGCTCTATCCTGCCTTTTATATTGGATGTTCATAGAAGTTTTTAGAATCTCTCTTTTTATGTTTCACTTTTAATACTGACTAGGCTACAGCAGGAATCCATTAGTTGTTATATGTAAGCAGAACTTTGCTGGTCAGATCCGCTTCCTTACAGTCTGTGGAAATGAACTGCCACAAATGGAGTACAAAGAGCAGAACCTCTTGTCTGGAACCAGTAAAGTGGGCTGATGACTGCACAATTTTTTGGCCTCTCTTTGTAAGATACAGAGATCAATCTTTAATACGGTCATGGTGTGTCATTATCTGACAAGCTGATCAATAATGGCATGTCATAAAAACTGTGCATTGTGCAAAATGGACGGATGAGCCTGTCGATGTCTTTATTGCTCGATAATAAATGAATTGTGTGTATGTGTACATTATATAATTGTGTAAAGCTAAAGGTTTTATTTAAATATATGCCCCAATAGCCACAAAAGATGTACAGTATATATGTAGGTGTGTGTGTGTGTGTGTGTGTGTGTGTGTATAATTGCACACACAAACTAGTATTTATTTGGTATTAGTGTATCATGGTTCTTCTATTGAAGATTGATCTGAAGAAAGGCAGTGTAAATATATTAGATTTGAGATGGCAGTGCAGATTATGATGCTCATTAGTTCACCCCAACATCATGGTTTCTAACCTTCTATTTCCGGAGTCTCCAAAAAAACTTGCTGTTACCAGCCCCCTTCTCCTCATCTGTCCCGTGTTTCCTTTAGTTCCTGCAGCACTGGGCTTGGCAATCCATTGATCGTGGGCAGGTAGATGGGTAAATTGCATTCCTTCCTTGCCAACCCCCAGGATTTCGATAGGGGGGGGGGGGGGGGGTGGTGGCATTTACTGGGACCTATCCCCTGTGTTTTCCCCCTGAAGCAGCTGTAAGCCAGCTTCTCCTCCTTTCCCTCCCATGGGCATTCAGCTGCTGCAGGAGGAAAATATAGGGGATTGGTTCCAATAAATGTCGCCACTATTGTCCAAGTTCCTCTTCTTTTTGCTGCCCGGGCCACCTTGTGTGCTCCTTTGTTTCCCCTCCCACCACCTGGCAGAGCTGACAGCTTCCCTTCTATTCTCCCACCAGCTGCTTTGTGGGTTTCTATCACATTGGAGAGTGGGAGAAGGGGCCGGTAAAATTTACTGACCCTTCCCTTTTTCTGAATGAACACAATTATTGGAAGTGCATTTATTTTTTTACATACGGTCACCAGTGCAGTACAGCATTGTCATATAACTGGTGTGACGGTGATCAAGGACACTGGTGACAGTAATGTAAAAAAAAAAAAAAAAAGTTTTTTTTTTTTTTGTTTGATTTTTTTTGTTTACACATTGCTTATAGCTAGGAATATCACGGTTATAAGTAACCATTTTTATGAATGACCTCAATTCATCAAGTGTGTACCATTGTGAAGCGGTCAGCAAATATACGGCAGCAGAATGGCGCGGCTTGGCAAAGTAACGTACCCGTATGTTACTTTGAATTTCCCGCTGTGTGTGCATGTCCCCACCCGCTGCGAGCTCCATGACCGTACCCGCGGACTCTATCGCATACCTGTGATCGTGTCACGGAGCAGAAGAACGGGGAGATGCCGATGTAAACAGCATCTGCCTGTTCTGCCAAATGACAGGACACTGATCGTCTGCTCCCTGTCATCTGGAGCAGTGATCAGTGTCGTGTCACACACAGCCCATCCCCCAGACAGTTAGAAATACTCCCCAAGGACACACTTAACCCCTCCCTTCCCCCTAGTGGTTAACCTCTTCACTGCCAGTAATATTTTTACAGTAACCAATGCAATTTTATAGCATTGAGCACTGTATTAATGCCAATGGTCCTAAAAATGTGTCAAAATTGTCCGATGTGTTTGCCATAATGTCGCAGTCACGATAAAAATCGCTGATCGCTGCCATTACTAGTAAAAAAAAAAAAAAGTCATAAAACTATCCACTATGTTGTAAATGCGATAACTTTTGCTCAAACCAATCCATAAACGCTTATTGGGATTTTTTATTTTTTTTTGTAGAAGATTATGTATTGGCCTAAACTGAGGGGGAAAAAAAAAATGTGTGTATGTGTATATAATATATATATATATATATATATATGTATATGTATATATATATTTTAGTTTTTTTCAAAATTGTCGCTTTTTTATGTTTATAGCGCAAAAAATTAAAAACTGCAGAGGTGATCAAATACCACCAAAAGAAAGCTCAATTTGTGGTAAAAAAAAGGACGTCAATTTTGTTTGGGTGCCACATCGCACGACCGCGCAGTTGTCAGTTGAAGCATTGCAGTGCTGAATCGCAAAAAAAGTACTCTGGTCAGGAAGGGAGTAAAACCTTCCGAGGGCTGAAGTGGCTAAAAAAAGCAATCACAAAAAAGTAAATTGCGCAATTCAAGGAAGATAATAGTGACAAAGGGACCTGCCTATTTGACCATCTGTTAATTCAGTGGTCCAGTCCTTAAGGTGAGTGAAGCGATGGCTCTGAAGGTGGAGGGTCGGTCACCATCATCTTGCTTGAATTGTGCGATTGTCATGTGGAATCCTCTAGGTGCTTGCTCGGACTTTGTCCTCTTGCCCTCTTGTTGGACTTTTTTGTGATATTTTATTTTTTTTTTTGCTTTTTTTAATACTGCATTTATCATTTGATTTTTTTAAATTGACCTGTTTTTTGCGCTGCACCTTACCTGGATTGTGTGATCTTTTTGTGCTAGCTGCATTAGTTTTTAGGTTATTTAGGAATCATTTTTTTGGTTGATTGCTTTATTTGTTTTTACTACACAGTAAATGGCTGGGACTGGAAGTCATTCATTGTGTACCATTGCCTTGTGATCTGCTCTGAGTCACAACAATCAAATGGTACCGACGGCGACCTGATGCACAGATCTATCATCATCAGGGTGACAGATTGTACTGCAGTGCAGGCCGATCCTGGGAGGGCATCATACGTCCACCCAGAATAGCAGCGCCCCTGCTTTATCCGCAGGGGAGGACTGACCATTCGGTCACTGCCCAAGGGCCCCATCAGGGTTGCCAGCCTCAATAAAAGCAGGGACAGTATGTAAAAATCTGTTTTTTTTTTGTTTTTAATCCCAAGATTATAGCTGCCCTGCCTCTCCAGTACCTATTGTGTGTGTGTGTGTGTGTGTATACTGTGTGGCCCCATAAACTCCTATTGCCCGGGGGGCCCCATGAGTTGCCAGTCCGCCCCTGTTCATCCGCTATATTACTATAGGCTGGGCGGGAACTAGCTATCTAGTTCTGGGCTGGAATTCTACTTAAAACAGGATTGAAGCTGGGAGGAGGTAACTCGCTTGTGTTGGAGATGATAAAATATCAGTTGGCCGGCACTGCAGCCAAATGGACCTGGCCTCTAATCTAATCTGTTAATCGCTACCACTCAAGTACATGGAAACCGGAAAAGCCGACCATAGCTAATCCTGTCCATATTGGCACAAATATTTGCATTGAGTGGTATTATCTTTATTTTGTAATTTTCTAGTGCTGCGCTTTTTACTGTAATACTTGGCCTGAGTATTTGTGCTAGCAGTTTTTCCATATAATATTTTGGACCTTTAGCGTGTGGGTTTTCACTTTAGAAAAATGTACTCCTGACTATAGAATGCACACATTGGAGGAAGTGCAGTCACAAGGTTATGTACTGAAGACAGAATCCCCGCTGGATCTGAACCCTAAGGCATGTTTGAAATTTTATTTTGTATAGAGTAAGGGAGAGTTATAACCCCTGTCAGTTTTTTGAGTCCCATAGGGAAGTTTTCTATTCACTTCCTTCCCATAACCAAAACAGGAAGTAAGGGAAAATCCTTCCAAATTTAAGGAATCCTGGGGGTGTCGCCAGAACTAATGTTCCCCTCTATTACTGTTCAGGTGTCAACCCAAAATTTGGTATTTTCTCATCCTTTGACCTTTTTGATGATAATTGTAAGTAAGACAAAGAGGGTGAATCTCCCTAACAGGGACACAGACGGCAATAAAAACTGACAGATGTTCTGATTCCTCCGCACTGTGTCCAAAACAAAAAGGTTGTGCCTTTAGGGCAGGGATACGCAATTAGCGGACCTCTGGCTGTTGCAAAACTACAAGTCCCATCATGCTTCTGCCTCTGGGTGTAATGCTTGTGGCTGTCAGTCTTGCTATGCCTCATGGGACTTGTAGTTTTGCAACAGCTGGAGGTCCACTAATTGCATATCCCTGCTCTAGGGCATGCTGGGGGGTGGAGGGGGGGGGATATAAAGGAAACTGGTAAGCTGTTTTTTTTTTTTTTTTTTTTTTTTTTTTTTAGGTCTCTGTTGCAAAGTGTTGTTTTGTAGCGACTTCTGATTTCTGGTGCTTGTTCTGCTTTTGGCTGGAGTTAAACTTTTAAGGTTAACTCTGTACAAATTCTTTAGGCGACCTTTGTCCACTCTGTATTTTAGAACACTATCTGCTCAGTGTGACTTTACAGTGTGCCTGGAGAGCTCATGATTTGATCATTCTGGGTGAAATGCAGCCATATCATAGCGATGAAACCTCATTTACCCTTTCGGCATTGTGGGTAAGACTGTTTGTTTGTTTGTTTTTCTTGGACAAGCATCTTTTCCATTTGTATAGTATATGTCGGTGAAATGCGTGTTAGGAATACTTCTCAAGTACACAGAATATTTTTAGAATATAATTTGAGATTTTTAGGTTCTAATATGTGGTTATAAACCGTATACTGTGTGTGTGTGTGTGTGTGTGTGTGTTTTTATTTATATATATATATATATATATTTTTTTTTTTTTTGTTCACGCAAAGGGTTGAAAAAAATAAATATTGATTTCCCCATCCAAACATTTGCTGTCGATGAGGGAATCACTCCTGCTGAGCTGTTGTATTCTGGCCAGGAGCCTTCCCCGACGGCAGAACACAATGATTGGTTTTGTTGGCTATAGCCGGTGGCGCTGATTGTTCGGGGAAAAACCAGACAGGCTGGTTGTGCACAAGTCTATCGACTTATGTAGAACCAATTAGCTAATACATGGAATGAAGTTGGCCGGTCCCTGCTGAACTGGACCAAATTTTGATCCATGTACGGGCAGCTTAATTGTTCAGTATTGACACCTTGTCCAGGGCATTCCGATAAAATTATATTCTCAGTTTATGTAGCACCAACAAATTATGCAGAACTTTACAATAATGTGCATTTACATCAGCCCCTGTCCTCAAGGAGTTTACAGTCTATTGTCCAGATCATACACAGGGGCCAATTATCCTGCCAGCATGTCTTTGAAGTATAGGAGGAAACCAGTGTGCCCAAAGGAAACCCACACAAGGGAGAACTGTAGTCCATGGTATTCTTGAATTTGGAGAGGAAAATGGGAGACCCAAATGGAGGCGGATTGGACTTAAAGGATAATTTAGTCTTTGGGAACATGTTACACTTTTCACTTGATTTTAGGGTAGAGAAGTTCCCGTACTAGCTGTCGCTGTTTGGGGCTCCATCCACATGACTGATAACATTAATACACAAAACTCTGTGTATATGAATGAACTATAAGCCCCGGCATCCTTAGTGGCTGTTGGCTGCAGTGCTGTGGTAGTTCATTGAGTCTTCCTGCCAGGGTGTATCTGCTTACCTGTACGGGATGTAGGGGCAAGCGGGTATGTAGGACTTTATGCAGGAGACCTGCATGGCATCAGCGATCTGCTGATCGATGGTGGTACAATGCTTTCCAGGCTATTGCAACAAAAAAAATAAATGGAAAAAAAAAATTCTACTTGCAAAAAAAAAATCTGTGTGTGTGTGTATACGTATGATTATATATATATATATATATATATATATATATATATATATATATATATATATATATATATATATATATATATATATATATATATATATATATATATATATATATATATACATATACATATACATATACATATACACACATACACACATACACACATACACACACACATACACACATACACACATACATACACACATACACACATACATACACACATACACACATACACACATACATACACACATACACACATACACACATACACACATACACACATACACACATACACACATACACACATACACACATACACACATACACACATACACACATACACACATATATATATATACATACACATATATACATACATACATATTTCTCTTTTAAGCTGAATACACACGTATTGAAATTTGGACTGTTCAGCAGGAGCTAGCTGAATTTAGATCTGTGTAGCCCCCTCTGTTCGACAGACGTTGTTAAAGTGGGAGTCCACCGGGACTCCGCGTTTTTTTTTTTTTTTTTTTTTTTTTTTTTTTAAAAGCCAGCAGCTACAAATACTGCAGCTGCTGACTTTTAAAATAGTGACACTTACCTGTCCAGCGCGCCCGCGATGTCGGCACCCGAAGCCGATCTCTAGGTCGCCTGTCAGGTCCTGCCGCCGCCATCTTGGGTATGGGAATCAGGAAATGGAGCCTTTCGGCTTCATTTCCCGGTTCCCTACTGCGCATGCGCGAATCGCGCTGCGCAATAAGGACACTCCCCGCTGCCTCTGGGATCTGTGTGTTTCCCAGCAGGCAGCGGGGCACTTGCGGGAAGGGGCGGGCACTTGCGGAAAGGGGCGTAAGTTACGCCCCTTTCCGCAGAGAGCTATCCCGGAAGTGGGTGCAGTTACCTGGATTATCCAGGTAACTGCACCCCCCTCCCCCCTGAAAGGTGCCGATTGTGGCACCGGAGGGGGGGGGGGTTACGATGAGCGGAAGGTCCACTTTAGGGTGGACCTCCGCTTTAAAATACCTTTTGCTTTTGTAGAACAGTTCTGCTGGAAAACCTGCATTTGATCAGCTGCTGAGGCCCTTGGCTGCAGTGCTGATCGGTGTATTTTGATGGGAGTGGGGAATCAACCCTCTACGAATACATATGTATGCATTTACTGTTCTATCTACCAATGGATTTGCCATTCTGTAGTTGACTAGTAACAATCCATTTTTTCACTTTCATGTGGATGGTCAAATCTTATCTTCTCTTGAGAAGTCTTGGGTGTGCCAAGCTATTTTTTCTTTGGGTCTTTTAGGCCCCTTTCTGATGGATGGATCCTCCTGTCTAGCGGGGAATCTCTCAGCTGATGCCCGCTGAGCAGGCAGATGAAAGGCCCACTCCACTGCTGCAGAGCAGACACAGCCAGATTTCCTCTATGGGCAGTCCGATGTAAACGGACTGCCTGTCTGTTTCCATTAGACTGTCATCCGATCCACCCGATGGTCGGGGAATGGATCCCCCATCTGTCTGTTTTTAGCAGATGGGATTGGATCGATGTCGGCGGGTGTCAACAGACACATTGACATCGGCCGCTCCAAAGAGAGCAATAGATGGTCTGTTGATCAGTCCACCTGTGTGAAAGGGTCCTTGGATCAAACTCTGATACATTGAAGGTTATTCTGAACATCTATTAATGCTATTGTGGTAAATCATTTATTTGTCCTTTTAAATTTTTAAGGAAACTGGATCATGTTGTATTCATTTCATTTGTTCTTAGATGCCACATGGTCCTGCCACTGTTGGCTTCAGCAGTCTTAACTTGCAGTGATGGGGAACCTTGGCACCCCAGATGTTTTAGAACTACATTTCCCATGATGCTCAACTACACTGCAGAGTATCGGCATGTAGTTCCAAAACATCTGGGGCGCCGAGGTTTGTCATCACTGTATGGAATGTAAAAAGAATGTAGACAAATGGCTTTCTTCATTTATTGGGGTGAAGCTTTCAGAGATTGACAGGTGCTGTAAAATTTTGACAATTTGGTAAACCACAGATCGGGCCTTTATGTGTACAAGTAAATGGCTTATTTTGTCGTGTGCAGTTTTAAAAATCTCAGTTCACTTTCTGTGGAATATTTTAGCTCCTTTTCGAAGCTCTGACTTTTTGCAAGCTTTTGAAGGGTGCAGCATTTTGGCTCTTTGCAACAAAGGCAGCTAACCGCTGCAAGTATTTGACTTGAAGTCCAAAGGCAACACCCTTCACTCTTACTTGATGTGTATCATCAGAACTGATTATTACAGGGCTCACTAGCTACTGTTTGAATCGAGGGATAATAGGAAGTGTGCGGTATCAGTTCCCTGTCATAGACTTTTGGCAAGGTAGCTACATTTCCTGGAATGCAACGTTTAATGGACATCCTGTGTTAATTCAGTCAGTCCGGCACTAGGGAGATTTTCCCTTTTTGCTTTCGTCTCCTAAAGAGCAGAGATCATTACATGGGAGGCACCAAGCAAGAAGAATGGACAGGAGGGACAAAGAGGCCGCAGTTACAGGTAAGAGGAGTGAACAATGGGCATTCTTTTCAGGACTTTTATTTTAGACCAAAACTTAAATGGATATTAAAGAGACATCGAGGGCATCCAGATTTTGAAACTGATATTGAAATATTGTGACCTAAAGATATTTATTTTGCTAATAGATTATAGCTGGACAACACAAGCCTTGAGAGAGGTGGGGTGTTCTTTCTGACACCCATGAAATAAGGTACAGAAATAAGTTAAGTAGCGGTGATAATTGTCCCTATTCTGTCCAACTTTCATTTCAAATAAATCTGTTGGCTGTAGCTAGGTTGTACTCATTGAGCATTCCCTTGCCTACAACAGATGGACCATGCAATATATATTTATTACCAGATGGGATAATTATTGAATACAGGCATACCCCACTTTTAAGTACACAATGGGGTTTATTTACTAAAGCTGGAAAGTGCAAAATCAGGCTCACTTCTGCATAGAAACCAATGAGCTTCTAACCCCAAACCTGGAACCTCATTGGTTTCTATGCAGAAGTGAGCCTGATTTTGCCCTTTCCAGCTTTAGTAAATAAACCCCATTGTGTACTTAAAAGTGGGGTATGCCTGTATTGTGTGTGTGTGTGTGTGTGTGTTTTTTTTTTCCACTGTGTATATATGTGTGTAATATAATATAATATAATATATATATAATCTATCTCTCGCTCTATCTATCTCTCGCTCTATCTATATCTATATCCTATTTATTTTGTGTGTGTGTATAGATTATTTATTTTTTAAACATAAATTCCAAGTCCTGTTCCATTCACCTTGATGGGATTAGAACTCATGTTTTGTGTTCTCCTTGGTTTATGATGGAAAAAGCAACATTTTGCAACCGTTTTTCCCACAACTTTTCATTTCACCATAATAGCTCCTGTCTTAATAAGTGTGTTTTATTTTATTTTTGTATATAGTGTTTATTACAGTTTTAGCCACTGTGTGTTTACACAGAAGCTTTCTTATTCATTGCCAGAGACTTGTACTTACTGATGCTCAGAATAGAGCTCCAGTGTGGACGATATTCCGGGTCAGGGCTGTAGAATTGTCTCCTTCTGCTTGTGTGTTTTTCCACTTTTCTGGCAGGAAATACTTTGAAACATTAATTTTCACCATATGACAAATACATCCTTTTGTCAAAGAAGGATTATAGGAGAGTCTTTACTGCATTGTAATATTTAGCTTTCCATCATACACTTACGCCAGAGGAGCCACGGAGAGAATCTTTCAAACCATCAACAATAACCTACTGTCACAGTTAACATATCATACACCGGTGTTGTGCTTGCTGAACAGAGCTAATACCATTTAAGTATTTTCTCATTTATTTTGCATGAATCTTACCCTCGCATCGGTGACATCCCTGTCAGCTATGCCCAGTAGAGCTAAATGTTTTTGGATCTATGCTCAGGCTATTTTAGTGCTGCTCCACCCTAAACTGCTATTTCTTTTTTAGATCAGGGGTGTCCGACCTGCGGCCCACCATAGCTATGAATGCCACCCAACACAAAATCGTAAACTTGCTTAAATGTATTTATTTTTTAAATGCACAGATGCATCTAAAGAAAAAAATGACAGTGTCTTTTTACTGGACTTTTTAACGTTTTATCCCACTCTTCTTCACAATCACGCCTTTTTCGTGTTATTGGTTTTCGGCAGCACCTATATTTGTGAGCAACTATTTTTAGACTGCTTTCACACTAAGGCGATATAGCGCTAAAAATACCACCTGTAAAGAGCCTCTCCTGTCTCTCCAGTGTGAAAGCCCGAGTGCTTTCACACTGGAGCGGTGCGCTTGCAGGACGTTAAAAAAAGTCCTGCAAGGATCATCTTTGCTCCTAAAGCACCCCAGCCCATTGAAATCAATGGGGCAGGGCTGCCAAACTGCCGGCAACGTGCTGCTGCAGAGTTTTTTACCCTTTTTCGGCTGGTAGTGGGGGTTAAAAGCGCCCCGCTAAAAATAGCGGCGCTTTACCGCTGACGCCCCCAACGCCTCAGTGTGCATGCATGCAGAGGGAAAAATAATTACCAAAATATGTAATGAGCACCTTGAGAATTGCTACTACACCTATAGAACTAGATATTGATGCGTTGGTTTATGAAAAACAGTGTCAAATATTGCACTAGTTTTATGTTGTCCTCTTTTTTACTTTTTTTAATAAAAAATTGTAAAAAAAAGTTCAGTTTTATTACTCAGATACACTGGTGATCATTCGCTTGTAATCTAGTTAGTAAGGTTGATTAAAGACAACAGTCCACCCTGAGTGAGTGTGGGTGCGTGTCTATAGTTGTCCCTATCCCTGTACATTGTGTCTCATTAAGATGCTCATCTATTATATTATATTTATTTAAGGTACCCACACAAAGCGCTGTCAATTTATGCAGCGCTCCACACATGCATCGCACACTTACATCAGTCCCTACCCTCAAGGAGCCCACAATCCAAGGTCCCCAACTCGCATTCATATATTAGGGCCAATTTTGGACAGAAGCCAATTAACCTACCGGCATTGTCTTTGGAGTGTGGGAGGAAACCGGAGTACTCGGAGGAAACCCACACAGGCACAGGGAGAACATGCAAACTCCAGGCAGGTAGTGTCGTGGTTGGGATTCAAACCAGCGACCCTTTTTACTGCTAGGCAAAAGTGCTACCCACTACACCACTGCCACCCTAAATCTGTGTGACCTTTTCTGCTCATCAGCTAGCCTCAAGCCTAATAAACACCAAGGGTTTTTTTTTGTTTTGTTTTTTTCATTTAACCCAACATGCTGAAGGAAAAAATACTGAAGAGCTTGGAAAAGATCCTGTGCTAACAATGCAATGTTAGTACAGCGATCTACCCTGCTGAGCTATTGTGTTCCAACAGGGGGTCAGTTTAATAACACAAAGCAAACGTGTATAAAATCAATTTTATCTTTTAAAATAGTGTTGAAGAGTTAGGACCTTTATCAGGTTTCCCTTGAGCAGTAATAGAGAGGAAATATGTTCAGGATATACTGGAAAGTGTACACCAGGGAAAATCATTCTACCTCCTCCATGATCCACGATTATGGCCCCATGTTTTATCACTTTAAAAGCACTGCAAGTACACGGAAAACCAATTGATCTGCCATAAATTCAGTGAACTCCTAACCCTCTGTGTTTGTGGGTTATGGCTTGTCCTTGTCCTGTATATGTCCAATATAATAGTGACAGCTGTGCAGTAGAGCTGCGCGATTAATCGTTAAGAATCGAAAATCGCAATTTTTTTTATCTTCCCGATCTTCAAAGCAGCATGCCAGCTTTAGGCAGGGTTCCCACTATACTACACGACAGTAGTACGACTTTCATCCTACTTTTAGAGAAAAAAAAGGAAAGAAAAATGGGCTATGGTCTTTAGGCACGGGTCACAACAACTAAATGATTAAAAAATCGTTTTATTTACAAAAATCTTATAAAGACAAAACAATAGTCAGTACATAAAAATAACATCATCAGATATCCACACCAATTATTCCTCAATTGTGTTTACCACTTAAATAGTGTAATATAAATATTCTATATTAGTGGAGCAACCACATAATTATCCAATAAATGGAATAAGAAGTGATCCAAGGATAGAGGAACATCAATGAGAGTTGAGTGGCGATGTTCTGCTCGACATGTTTCGTGTCTCTCAAACAAACGCTTCTTCTGGAGCTTAATGTAACTGTATAATGAAATAAAATACAAGATATCATTAAATAATCTCCAAAAATGAATCAGTAAATATGTGCTATAACACATCAAACAGATATATAGAAACATTGGTATAAGTGACAGATGAGCACCGGTGTACAACAGGACACTAAAAAGGAAGGGACACCATGGGGGCGTAATATAACATAATAAGAGTCTTGTACCACCAGGGTTAAAGGGGTTATTAGAAACGATCCCAGTGAACCAGAAAATACCTGGCTTTCACACTGGAGTGAACAAAGCCGCTTTTTTCAGGCGCTATTTTTAGCGCTGTAGCGCCTGAAAAACGCCTCAATGTGAAAGGGGCCGTACACTAAAATTGCTACACCTATAGTCCTACACGATCTAATGTTAACCTTTTTTGCCGTGTAAGACCCCTTTCACACTGAGGCACTTTGTAGGTGCTATAGCATTAAAAAAGGCACCCGCAAAGTGCCCTGAAACAGCTGCTGCATTCACTCCAGTATGAAAGCCCGAGCGCTTTACTGTGGCATGGGCGTCAGAAAAAGTCCTACCAGCAGCTTCTTTGGAGCGCATTAAGAGCGGTGAACTCACCGCTCCTAAAGTGCCTCTGCCCATTGAAAACAATGGAGTAGCTCTGCTATGCTGCCGGCAAAGTGGAGCTGTAGTGGCCTTTTGCAGGCAGATTTAACCCCCTTTCGGCCACTAGCGGAGGTTAAAACTGCCCCACTAGCGGCCGAATTGCGCTGCTAAAACAGTGCTAAAAATAGCACAGTTTTACCGCTGATGCCCAGGCGGCTCAGTGTGAAAGGGGTCTAAAGAAATTGGCATGTATACCTTTTCTGAAGCCGATCCAGTCCCACGATGAGCTGTCAGCGGCAGCTTTGCTGTGTAGGGGGGTGTAGAGGAGGCAGCTGACAACAGGTGACGTCACTTCCCATTCATTTCACAGCTGTTGTCGGCTGTGTCCTCTGCAGAGCTTCCACCACTGGAGACTGGAGCGCCTTCAAAAAGGTATGCATACTGATTTCTTCTTTACAGGGCTACATAGGTTAGTGTTGGATCGCGGATGTCTGTAGGTGTAGAGATTTTATCATTGGGCTGGACTTCCACTTTAAGCTTAGGGGACACCTGTACTGATTTAAAAAATATGGGGACTGTCATTGCTAACAGTTCTTTTTCAAAGTGCTAGTTTCTTCACTGTAATGCTGTTTCATGACGAAAGCTGCTTGTCAGTGGAAGTGTGCCCATCGGGAAGAAAGGCTAATGGAGTGGTGCAGAGGGTCAGGGTGCATTTTTGAGGGATTTTTCTCTTTCTTTAGCCTACCTGAAGAAAGAAGAAATCCCCCAGAAACACGTCCCATACTACACTATAGCCTTTGTGCTATGTTCTCTCTGTTTTATCTTTTGCATGCTCCGGAGCTCCCCCTCTGACCACCCAGCAGCATTGGAATTTTTCTGTGTAGGATTTAGTGCAGGATTCTCCAAACTACGGCCCCCCCAGCTGTTGCAGAACTACACATTCCATGAGGCATTGTAAAACTCTGACATTCACAGACATGACTAGGCACGATGGGAATTGTAGTTCCTGAACAACTGGAGGGCCATAGTTTGGAGACCCTTTGTTTAATGCCAGTGACCAGTGACCTATACACAATCCCAGATGGCAAGCAATTGAGCTTCAAGTTTTAAAATGAGTTGCTAAGCTATTGCTAAGACTTGCCAGGCTTCAGGGGTTTGTTGCACAATTACAGCCAGTTCGCAACTGCATGACTCCAGATCAACTTTCTTTGCAAACATTCTGAAATTCTGTTGCAAGTTCTGGTTCAGTTATGTTGTGCAATAGTCATCCCACCACAGGGGTCACCATGACTTGCAGAGCTCTTGCTGTAAACTCACCATTGCAACTTTGCTCTTTGCCACGCACATTTTCTACAAATTGGAAAAGTGTCAACTAGAACTTGTTCTTCAAGTGCTCTGCAAGTGTGCAACTTGCCAGTGAAAATGTGCAGCAAGTTAACAAGACTTAAAACTTACTGCCACAAATTTGTGGCAACTTATCCTATCTGGGATTTGTCACTATAATTTGTACATGGTCTGTGAGTTATTGTTCTGCAGCATTTTTACCTTTGTTTTATATTATTTTATTCCATTTATCCTCCTGAGTCTTCCTCCTGGTTTTCAGGAGTATTTAAGATGTGCGCTTTGCAGTGTTTTTTTTTATTTTTTATAGTTGTGTGTTCAATATTTTTCTTAGTAAATTTTCTTTTGACCACCTAACACCATTGACTTTATTTTCTTTCTTTGAAACCAATTGATAGTTTCCTTGGCTTTGTATTTTGGATCATTATTCTTGCTGAAATATCCACCTTCATTCCATCTTCATCATCCTGCTAAATGGCAGTAGATTTTTTATAAAGAATGTCTTGGTACATTTTTCCATTCATCTTTCCTTCAATGATATCAAGTTTTCCAGTTCCGTATGCTGAAAAACAGCCCAACACCATGATGCTCCCACCTCCAATCTTGGTATACTGTTTTTGGGGTGATGTGCAGTGCCATTTGACCTCCAAACATGGTGTGTATTATGGCATCCAAAGAGTTCAGTTTTGATCTCCCAGTTGTCTAAATGTTGTGCAGCAAACTTTAATGACTTACGGACCGCCCACAGTGTATGTACATCGCTACTTTGACGTTAAATACTGGGGTTATGGCGGCAGGTAGCTGCCATAAACTCCGGTATTTTTTTACACAGTGGGTGATCCTCTAACATTAATAGATCACTTTTATGGGCAGTGAAGTAGACCTAGAACTGCATTGCAGGTAATGCATTAGACCAACCTTTCTCAACCTTTTCAACACAGAGGAACCCTTGAAATAGTTCTCCAGTCTCGGGGAACCCCTGCTAAAAAGTTGAAATCTACAACACCTGATACATTATGTGTGATGGCCGGTGGGAAGAATGGTCCTTACACTTGTGGTCATTAGCAAGAATTACCTCCTTACAGCTAAAAAGATCAACGGTGTCAGTGGGAACTTATCTGAGAGGCAGAAATTGCCCAATGCTGTAGGAACCCCTAGCAACCTTTTGGAGGAACCCTAGTTGAGAATCACTGCATTAGACCAATGCTTTTCAACCTCAGTCCCCAAGTACCCTCAATAGCCTGTGTTTTGGGAATTCCCTTTAAATAAAATCATAAAAAACAATCCATTGCCATTGGTTTTAAAGAATCTCAGCAGGGTGATTGAAATCATGGAAACCTGACCTGTTGGGGGTACCTGAAGAAGATTTTCCCATATGCAGGATTATACCCGTGTCTAAACTGGTGCTGAAGAGGAGTGGGCACACACAAGAGCCAAGATTCAAATGTGAAAGGAGGATGGAGGGTCACAATATTTTTTGAGTTGCATATGGATTGTTTACATAGGAATGGTGCCTAGTTGAGTCCTTTATAAGCATTTTAATGTGGAAATTGGCGAGGGTGCTTCTCTTTGTATATATGAAATTAACAATCCGAAACTGGGGTATGGGTTGATAAATCGGCCCATCCAAAACCTAAGTGTCATGATAGGTTGTTTGTATTCTGTCACAGGTGCTAAACTGAGCTGAGTTAAGTGTTGTTTTTGCGATTTCCTGTAGATCTTTCATGTCGTCCAAAAAAGCGTATTTTTTCCGATAAAAACTGCTCTTGCTAAAATAGGACAATGATAAACATGTTAAAACTGTCATTTCCTAAATGGATTGTGTCCAGTAACTCCAAAAGACAGTTTGTTTGTAATTGTGTCACATTAAGACGACATTGGGGCTTTTCTACAGAAACATAGTTCATAGAGTTCAGCATCCAGTGCAATCAAGATTGCAGTCTTGAGCAGAAGGGGAGACTGTAGATTGATCTTCTGGCGATGGATGTAATATCATTGATGTGCTGTCTTACTTTAACTTTAGGAAGTGAACCGTTCATTTCAGTTATGATTTCTCTTGTGTTTGACAGTGCCCTGGAGAAGAGAACCGCGTTGGAACGCGCACAGTGTATGTGGGACACAGGCCAGCTTCAGAAACGGATTCTTACATTGCGCCAAAATTCAGCGATAACAGGATTGTCTCATCTAAGGTTGGTTCATTCTATTCACGTTACAGGGAAACTATGCTGTCATTTCAGAATGCGTCCTATCACTGCGCTAAAGCTTGTCTGGAAGTCGTATTTTTTTTACTTTCACTTTTTGTGTCTGGCTGCTAACCAGATAAATTCTCTCTCCAGCAGTGTTCTGTGTGTGTCAGACGTTTGTACTTGTATACGTTTGTTATCTAACTTCAGAGATTTACGTTAATGATAAGCACCTTAAAGTTGTTCCTTAATCAGAAAATGATAGGAGGTGCCATAAGTGGCCTGGAATGGTAGTTTTCTGGCAGTGTGTGATTTAAAGAGGAAGTAAACCCTGATGTCTCCCTGCAAAGATAAAGCATAATGGACTAATATGCATCACATAGTAGTAGCTCATTATGTGTCACTTACCTGACACAGGAGCCAGCGAAGTCACCGCTGTCCCCTGTAGTCCGGAGCGTCCATCTTCTTCCGGGTATCGCTGCTTCGGCCACTCGCAGCGCCAGAGCAGCGATGACGTCACTCCCGCACATGCGCACAGGAAGCCACCACAAACTGCATATCACCGTTAGCAGCAGTATGCTGCTAATGGCGATAGTGCGCCTGCGTGCCGCTGTCTACGGCGCATGCGCCATAGACAGCTGTCACTGTCTTTTAGTAAATATTTCCTAAACTGTAGGTTTAGGAGATATTTTTTGGACCTACAGGTAAGCCTTAATTTAGGCTTGCCTGTAGGTCAAAGTGGTTTGTAAGAATTTACAACCGCTTTAAAGTGCCAGTAAACACACAGGGGTATGTTTTACTAAAACTGGAGAGTTCAAAGTCTTACATAGTTGGTGAGGTTGAAAAAAAAGACACGCGTCCATCAAGTCCAACCGATGGGTGCGATTATATGTCAGTATTACTTTGTATGTTCCTGTATGTTGTGGTCGTTCAGGTGCTTATCTATCTCAATCTAATTGTAAATGATTATATATTATTATACAAACATAAACAAGTTCAGACATACACAAATTCATACATATATAGGAAGCATAGTTGGTTCATCGCACAAATTATGGATACCCTTTCACACATCCATCAAGAAAAAAAAAAAAACACACATCTGAAACTTTGTCTAACCCATCCATAGTCCATAATTTCTTTCCCTAGAGGTTTGTCTGGTTTCTTGTTGTTTCCCTATATAACCTCCAAGGGACCCACGTCCGGAGACACTCCTCGTGTATGTGTCCAATTCATATGCTAAAAGTGTCTGCAATCTTTTTCTATACTATCCATTTCTAAGGCCCGTTCGTTAACTGATGGAGACTGTATTGACCGCCAATGCCGCGGTATAACCAGTCTCTCTGCTGCCAACCAATGTCCAAGAAGACTCCTTTTAATGTTTTTATATGATCCTGGTGGGATAGAGAGAAGGGTAATTTGAGGCGTATTTGGAATTGACTCCCCAGTAACTGATATACAGTTGCATAATCTTTTCCCAGAAGCTAAAAATTTGTGGGCATTCCCACCAGATGTGAAGCAGTGAGCCCTTATCTGCATGGCACCGCCATCATATATCTGATTTATCTGGATATATATGCTGGAGTGATAGTGCTTATCTAATAGTTTTTTGAAACTATCAATGCACCTTTGCTGAGGCCACTGCCTGTAGAAGGGAATTCCACCTCCTTGCTGCTCTTACAGTAACAAACCCTCTACATCAGGCATGTCCAAAGTCCGGCCCGCGGGCCAATCACGGCCCGCCTGGTGTGCTGCGGGATCAGGGCTGTCAAATGAGCCGATCCCCGGCACTGTGTGAAGCTCCGTCGGCTTCAAAAGTGAAAGTAAAGTGCAGAGGAGTGTGCTGTGCTCTCTGCTTCCCCCTACAGTGCAGTACCCGGCTGAATGAGGAAATGGAATGGAAAGGTACTGTACTACAAGCTAGATTCGTTTTAAAAAGGCTTTATTTATGTGTGTGTGTGTGTGTGTGTGCATGTGTGTCTGTATGTATGTATGTGTGTACATGTGTGTCTGTATGTGTGCATGTGTGTCTGTATGTATATGTGTGCATGTCTGTCTGTATGTATGTGCATGTGTGTCTGTATGTGTGTGTGTGTGCATGTCTGTCTGTATGTGTGTGTGTGTGTGCATGTCTGTCTGTATGTGTGTGTGTGTGTGTGCATGTCTGTATGTATGTATGTGTGTGCATGTCTGTATGTATGTATGTGTGTGCATGTCTGTCTGTATGCATGTGTGTGCATGTGTGTCTGTATGTATGTATGTATGTGCATGTGTGTCTGTATGTATGTGTGTCTGTATGTATGTGTGTCTGTGCATGTGTGTGCATGTCTGTATGTATGTGTGTGCATGTGTGTCTATATGTGTGTGTGTGTGCATGTCTGTCTGTATGTATGTATGTATGTATGTGTGTGTGTGTGTATGTGTGTCTGTATGTGCATGTGTGTGTGTGTGTCTGTGCATGTATGATTGCATGTGTGTGTGTCCATGTATGTCTGTATGTATGCGTATGTGCATGTGTGTCTGTATGTATGTGCGTGTATGTCTGTCTGTATGTGTGTGCATGTATGTGTGTTTGTATGTGTGTGCAGCATGTGTGTGTGTGTATGTGTGTGCATGTGTCTGTATGTGTGTGTGTGCATGTGTCTGTATGTATGTAAGTATATGCATGTGTCTGTATGTGTGTATGTCTGTGTGTATGTGTATGCATGTGTGTTACTTTTAATCCAGACCCCCCCCCCCCCATTCTTGTACCATCAGAACTGCTTTTGTGGTGCTTGTGTGTGTGATAGCAGCCAGGATTGCTGCTCCTCTGAAAAGCAATCCATATACAGATCGCTTTTCAGAGGCATTTGAAAGGCGGTAAAGAGGCATTATGTTGCCTCCTCACCACCTGTTTTAAGCCCGTAAATGTAGCATCACTATACCGCAACTGTGCAGTCTACACAGTTGCGGGGTAGTTGCAGTGCAGGCCCATTCACCCTGAGCATACCTCCAGCTGCAGCCACAGCATGTGTACACCCCTAGCTGCTCCCTCTGCAGCTAAAGGGGGAGAAGTTGGGGGTGGTAAAAACAGCTTAACCATGTAGTTTTACTGCCCCTCCAATAAGCCCTTGGTTCACATCTGCATGGCTGCATGCTGTGTGTAGGGCAGCCCATGCATTTCAATGGGCTTCCATACCCACAAAAATGCAGGGAAAGAAGTCCCTGAGCTTTTTTTTTTTTTTTTTAATTGCGCTGCACCAAAAGCACCCCATGTTTCCAATGTGTGGGGTACCATTAAGACTTAACGGTACCCCCAAAGAACAGAGCATTCGTCTGTGTGTCAGGCAAACGAGCGCGACAAAGGCACGAGAATTTTTGTTGGGCCAGGTATGAGTGCTCGAATGACCGAATTTTAATGGTTCAAAGAATGTCAGGCAAAATGGTCGGCCCTCACACATGTTCACTTCATCGAATCTGGCCCTCTTTGAAAAAAGTTTGGACACCCCTGCTCTACATAGTTTAAGGTTAAACCTCTTTTCTTTTAATGAGTGACCACGAATCTTGTTAAACTCCCTTCCACGAAAAAGTTTTATCCCTAATTGTGGGGTCACAGTACGGTATTTATAAATTGAAATCATATCCCCTCTCAAGCGCCTCTTCTCCAGAGAGAATAAGTTCAGTGCTTGCAACCTTTCCTTAACTAATTAACTTGATGATTAACTTAACTAATATCCTCCAGACGCTTTATTATCTTTGTTGGCCTTCTCTGTACTCGCTCCATTTCCAGTACATCCTCCCTGAGGACTGGTGCCCAGAACTGGACAGCATGCTCTAGGTGAGGCCGGACCAGAGTCTTGTAGAGCAGGAGAATTATCGTTTTATCTCCTGGAGTTGATCCCCTTTTTAATGCCAATATTCTGTTTGCTTTGTTAGCAGCAGCTTGGCATTGCATGCTATTGCTGATCCCATCATCTACTAGGACCCCCAGGTCCTTTTCCATCCTAGATTCCTTCAGAGGTTCTCCCCCCCCAGTGTATAGATTCCATTCATATTTTTGCCACCCAAATGCATTATTTTACATTTTTCTACATTGAACCTCATTTGCCATGTAGTTGATCACTCCATTCATTTGTTGAGATCTTTTTGCAAGGGTTCCACATCCTGCAGAGAAGTTATTGCCCCGCTTGGCTTAGTATTGTCTGCAAATCTCTTTGCATTCAAGAAGTGTCTGGCGCCCATGACTCTACCTTACATTACACCCACTATGTCTTGCAACCCACTCTATAACAAAGGATGTCAGCTGTTCCTGGCTCTGGAGGTTCATTAGACTAAAGGAGGACTGGGACCTTGCTACAGGTACTTATATTTTGAATTACTAAAATAATTACAGTGCCATCATCCACATACAGAAATAGAAGGAACGATGTAAATTAACCACTTTCGTTGCTCTCACATTTTGACAATTACTCAGTCATGCAACACTGTACCCATATTACATTTTTGTCCATTTTTTTCACACAAATAGAGCTTTCTTTTGGTGGTATTTAATCACCGCTGTTTTTTTTTAAAAAAAATTTTGTGCTATAAAAGAAAAAAGACTGAAAATTCTTTAAAAAAACAAAATAATTTTTCTTCGTTTCTGTTATAAAATTTAGCCGATTAGTAACTTTTCCTCATAAATTTTGGGCAAAACTTATACTACATATCTTTGGTAAAATAAGTACAAATTGGTGGATATTATTTGGTCTTAGTTATAGAGTCCACAAGCTATGGTGCCATTATCTGAAAATTGATCACGCCTGAAAAACTGACGCCCTATGTAATTTCTTGAGACCCTAACATGCCAGAAAAGTACAAATACCCTCCAAATGACCCCTTTTTGGAAAGAAGACATTCCAAGGTATTTAGTAAGAGGCATGGTGAGGTTTTTTGAAGTTGTCATTTTTTCCTACAATTCTTTGCAAAATCAAGATTTTTTATTTTTTTTTTCCTTTTTTTTCCCCACAAAATTGTCATATCATCAGGTTATTTCTCACACACAGCATATGCATACCACAAATTTCACCCCAAAACACATTCTGCTATTACTCCCGAGCATGGCGATACCACATGTGTGAGACTTTTACACAGCCTGGCCACATAGAGGCCCAACATGCAGGGAGAACCATCAGGCGTTCTGGAGCACCCAGGACAATTCTGACATTTCTCTCCTACATGTAAAAATCATCATTTATTTGCTAGAAAATTACAGAACCCCAAAACATTATATATGTTTTTTTAGCAAAGACCCTTGAGAATACAATGATGGTCGTTGCAACTTTTTGTCACGCACAGTATTTGTGCAGCAATTTTTACAACGCGTTTAAAAAAAAAAAAAAACAGATCTGTACTTAAAAAAAAAACAAAAAAAAACAAGACAGTAAAGTTAGCTTAGATGGATATCTAACATGTCACCCTTCGAAATTGCACACGTTCATGGAATGGCGCCAAACATTGCTACTTGAAAATCCCCATAGGCAACACTTTATATTTTTTTACTGGTTACATGTTTTGAGTTACAGAGGCGGGACTTGCGTATGCGTTCGCTTCTGCATGCGAGCACATGGGGACAGGGGCGCTTTAAATGTTTTTTTTTTTTGTTTGTTTTTTTTATTGTTCATTTTACTTTATTTTAGTTTGAAATTTTTTTCCCCAAAAATACATTTTTTTAAACTTTTTTATTCCTATTACAAGGAATGTAAACATCCCTTGTAATGGGAATAGGCAAGACAGGTCCTCTTTACAGTGAAATATGGGGTCGGTAAGACCCCACATCTCACCTCTAGGCTGGGAAGCCTGAGGGGTTAAATTTCGGTGAGCAGTGATGTGGGCACTGCAGATGCAGCCCACAGCACTACTGACACCGATCTCTTCCCCGTCCGCTGTACCGATCGGTACAGAGAGGGGAGGGAGCGATCACGTGGTAAACGGCGCGATGAGCGGCCGTTTACCGTGGACCCGGCGGTCATGGATGCTCTCGAGTGCGCGCCCCAGGGGGCGCGTGAGAGTGGAATTCTGGGAGGCCGTTAATTAACGGCCTCTCAGAGTTAAACAACCGCCCTGTAACCAATAATCTGCTATGGGCCAGTTGTTAAGTGGTTAAATAGGATGGATTTACCAAGACTGAAGAGTGCAAAATCTGGTGCAGCTGTGCATAGTAGCCAATCCGCTTTTAACTTCAGCTTATTAAATTAGGCTTTGACAATTAAACTTGCAAGCTGATTGGTTTCTATGCAGAGCTTCACCAAATTTGAACTTTTCAGTCTTGGTAAATCCATCCTATTTATTTTACATCTGTCCTTTTATTTCTGTATGTGGATGATGGCACTGTAATAATAATAATAAAAATAAGCTAAGTACCTGTAGCAAGGTCTCAGGCCTCCTTTAGTCTAATGAGAACCTCCAGAGACAGGAACAGCTGACATCCTTCTGTATAGAGTGGGTTGCAATGCATAGTGGGTGTAAGTAAGGTAGATTCATGGGCACCAGACACTTCTTGAATGCAAAGAGATTTATTTTCTCTTGAACAGAATGGTGGGAGAGAGGGTTTAGTACCAGGACACCCTTAGGTAGTTGCAATGTCAATTGGCAGACTCCGAGACTTCTACAGGTAGACAGCCATGCAGGGCAAGGCACCCAGCAAGTCAGCACATCTGCATGTGTAGGAGCGCTGTCTCCTATGGCAACAATCTTAGAACGGTTCCTAACACAAATTGTAATGAATTCTCAGCCCACTGAATTCTGTGAGCCCTTTTAGTCATCTTACTTTAGTATTATTTAGTATTTTCCTCAAGCGTGACCCCCGCTTCCCTGCTTGGTCCCTGGCTTGGCACTACAGATAATCCTCAAGCGTCACCTCACTGGCTGGGTCCCTGCTGAAGTTTCCTGATTCTTCACCATCCCCAGTTGGTGAGAATACTTGCTTCAGCTACTCACTGTGGTCCCTAGTAACAAGGAGGTTCATCCCTTAGTGGCGACAGCGTCCCTCTACCTCGCACCATGACAGTTCTCCGGCCGGCAGAACCCTCACTTCTGGTTTGACTACAAGCTGCAATCCCAACCCCATGCTGCTCTCTTGCTTCTTGATAGGCCCCAAGACAGCCTAGCAGCCAGATGTGCCCTGGATAGGCCCAAACTCCAGCCCAGCGCAACAAACATCCAGATGGCACAGAATCATGATCACCTGACTCCACCAAAATATATAGGTTCTCCCAGCAAGCCAAGTTGCACTGTCAATTGGCAAACTCCGAGACTTCTACAGGTAGATGGCCTTAACGAAAGAAAACCCCTGCCCATTGCCTAAGACTCCCCCATATACTCCTAATCTGTCCTTGCACCGTCCTTATTTTATCCAATGTCGCCAGGTACCCGGCCACCCAGTGACCGAAGAGAGAAGTGCAGCAATTCCAGACATCGATTCCCTATTGATCAGATCAATAATACAGATCCCTAACAATTGGCCATGGCAACTATACCTGCCATGTAAATTTAGGAGAAACCTTGCCTAGACATCAGGGTGCTACATGCCCTTTTTCCTAATTAATATACAGCTGTCATATGACCCAGCTCTTTCCTGTCTGTAGGGAAACATAAGAAGGAGGAGTTTCTAGTGCTCTGCTGCTGGTCACATGTTAAAAAAACAAAACAAAAAAACATCGCCTTTGAAATACAGAGTAAAATAAATTAATATCAAAAAAACTGTTTTAATCTGACATACAGATTTATATTTGAAATCAAATACTTATTGTTTTTTGTCAGTCACATGGTGTAGACCGATTTCTGCTAGTCACAGGATGTCATGCCTCTTCAGCCTGTGTCTTAGCAAAACAGGGAGGTGAAGCCTCTATTAATCTACATGTAATATCCCATCTCCATGTTTAGTTGGTGGGCAGGGAGCAGGAGGGAGGGAGCTGTCATTTACTACTGTGTATATGCCAACATGAGTGTCACTCTAGTCACATGGACTGCTCATATGTGATGGGGAGGAAGTTCTCAGCATAGAAAATCTCTGACAACTGATCATGTGCAGAGTTACCGCCACAGCTGCAAAATCCCTAGCTGAATTGGCATTATGCTGATACATTGGCTTTAATGTTGTCTGACCTGCTGGCCCTGAAGAGGTATAGTGATGAGGAATATCAGGTGTGTTCGCAAACCGCACGTGGAAGAGCTCGCCATAAAGTCGGCACTGCACAGCGCTAATCACAGGCAGTGAGACATTTCCCGATCTCTGCAGCCGTGCATCGGACAATGTCTCACTGCTTGTGATTAGCGCTCTGCAGTGCTGACTTTATGGCGGGCTCTTCATGTGCGGTTTGCGAACACGCCTGAGCTCATCCTTCCCTTTTTTTTTTTTTTATTCCGTTTTTTTCACACATTATACAGACAGAAAACATAGAGGTTGAGAGGGCAACATACACTCTCTCCTCTTAGCCACACAGGGGTAACATTGGCCTGAGCTCATCCTTAGTCAGGAGCAGAGCTGATGAACACTGGTTCGGACTGGGGCTTCCTCTGCTGCACTGCATGTACCAGAAGCAATTTCCCAAATTTCCCAGTTATAAAGTCAATGTTTGTTTTTCTTTCTTTACTTGACCACCTTTTTTTAAAAAAGTCATTCACAGCACAGACTGTTTTTTTGTTTTTAAATCCTTTATTGTGGTCTGTGGTGAGGACATGAATGAGGATTCGGGCAAATGTACCCTTTGCTGAGATTGTTTGACCAGTTTTGGTTTTGGTGACATGCTTGACATTCGCATAGAGAAGAATTCCATCAGAGGAAGTGTATTTTACCTTTTCTGCTTTTTAATAAAATATATTTCTTCATATTTTTTATGGCCTGGATGAAGATTCAAAGTGATTGTAAATCCTTGTTTTATTTAAAAACAAAACAAGCAAAAAAAAAAAAAAACAGTCAAACTTACCTGCCATGTGCAGTCATTTTACACAGAGCAGCCCTTCTTGGGTCTTCTGATGGCGCTCCTGGCTCGTTCCTCCTTGCCCACCGAGCGCCCACCATAGGAAGCCGCTTTCTATAGGGGCACTAGTGCATGTTATCAGTCTTCGCCATGTCTATTGAATCCATTCATCTTTTAACCATTTTCCGTCACAAACTTTTCATAGGTTTAGGTGTAACAGTTATTGAACGTCTAGCTTTACCCGCTGGTGATCTTAGTCATTTGTTATTTAGGAGATGAATAGATACGGTTATCACACAATGAAAGATTCTCTGTAAGCCGTTGATCAATGGGATTGTTCCAGACCAGTAATTCTCAACCAGGGTTCCTCCAGAGGTTGCTAGGGGTCCCTTCAGCATGGGGCAATTTCTGCCTCTCGGACAAGTTCCCACCGACACCATTGATCTTTTTAAAACAAAAAAGTGTGGCGCTTAGGTGGCAACAAACCACATGAACCAGTAAGGCACTAATTCAAGCAAAGAAAATTACATACACTTCAAAAAAATAAAATATGTGTAAATTCCGTTGTATATCAAGAGATCTTACTCCCAGGTGGAAGAGTGCATGAACCTCATGCACACAAAAGGTTAAGGTAAATAAAATTAATTTAACATATACAGTCCATCAAGTGAACGTCTAACAGTCCTTGAAATGTGTAATATCAATCACAATTCCAAACTTGGTGACGTGAAAAAAGGTGAAATTCAACTTCTGATGTGTAGAATAATACCACCACCACCGTGATAAATAAGGGGAGAGGAGGCTTACCAAATGACGTGGACTCAGAGGAAGGCTTACGCCTCTCGAGTCATATGGGCCTGTAGGTTAGCAAACCAGATAATCATACATCTAGTATGTTATAGCATCTTCCGGAACATGTGACCGGTAGTGCCAAGTGCTTCCGGGGTCATTTTGTACTTATAAGCGATGCTGTTTACAGACATCGCTACTTTCTGACTATGTTATTGCGATTTAACCAAATGTGAGTGTAATTTTATTATTATTTTTTAATAAATTTGATGTTAAAACGGTATCACGCTATGCTAGTTTTCTACTTCCATGGTCTTTGATACCTGAGCCCCCTATTTTCGTGGGATGAGCACTATAGGAGGATCGCTACGGATGATTTCATGACCTGAAGACTTGCGGGAGATTACATACTAGATGTATGATTATCTGGTTTGCTAACCTACAGGCCCATATGACTCGAGAGGCATAAGCCTTCCTCTGAGTCCACGTCATTTGGTAAGCCTCCTCTCCCCTTCTTTATCACGGTGGTGGTGGTATTATTCTACACATCAGAAGTTGAATTTCACCTTTTTTCACGTCACCAAGTTTGGAATTGTGATTGATATTACACATTTCAAGGACTGTTAGACGTTCACTTGATGGACTGTATATGTTAAATTAATTTTATTTACCTTAACCTTTTGTGTGCATGAGGTTCATGCACTCTTCCACCTGGGAGTAAGATCTCTTGATATACAACGGAATTTACACATATTTTCTTTTTTTGAAGTGTATGTCATTTTCTTTTTTTTTTTTTTTTTAAAGTTTAAATTTTTTATTAAAATATAGCAAATAAAACATGAACTTAGCTCCCTCGCAGGGGATTACAGTAACGGTGTTGCAAGACAGGAATGAAAGCTCAGAGAGCAAAAAGACAAACATAAGAAAAACACTGAGAGACCCAAGGAGGAGATATGGGCCCCTCCCGCTAAGGAAGAGGCTCCCAGTCCGAAAATATCAGTATCGTCCGAATAGTAAATTTCAGTGTTCTGAGTAAACATCAAAAAGAGAGAAAATAAAAAATAAAAACCCCCCAGTCAACATAAAAAAAAATAAGAAAAAAATCCAACAAAAGGCCGCATAAGATACATGAGCAGACGGAAACAACCTCTGGGAAGATCGAGGCCCCGACACCCCAACAGGGAGCACGCTGTGCCGGGGTCTCGAAACCCCCTTAACCTGCCGATGTAACTGGAGGACTATATGCCTAACATTAGCAAAAAATGACTGGGATAAGTAATAGATCAAGAGAACGTACAGTGAACTAGGTGTAGGCCTCTGAGAGTCCCAACTACTAACATAGCTACAAACAGCTTATGAGGAAAAGGCCCAGGAGTAGTGGGACCGACAGTGCGAAGCTAGTGAGTCTAAGGCCACAAGGTGATAAAAAATAAAAATAAAATAAAATAAAGATAAAACTGTTATGACCTGTCTTGAGTCCTAAAATTCCCCAAAACCCAGTCCAACAGGGCATGGAGAGGGAGAGGATGTGGACGAGAGAAAGAAAGGAAAGAATAGGAAAGAGAAAGGGGAAAAAGAGAGAGAAATAGGTGTACAGAGAGGGGTGCCTGGACCAAGGAGAGTCCGTGGAGATCATGATATAAAATGGAACTGGGGGCTAAACAGGAACCGAGCCCTGAGTCTGGTCTTATAGAAGGATCCCAATAAAGTTGGCCCAAGGTTCCCACACCCGCTTAAATTTGTCTATTTTGTCCAAAATTGAATGAGAAGTTTTTTCGTTGAACATAATCCAAGTAATTTTTTGTTTAATGGGAAGGAGACCCTGGGGGACTTCCAAGACCTGGCTATCGTCATTTTAGCACCGATAAAGAAAAAATGAATCAGAACTCGGCTATGTTTAGTGGTTAGGGGTATCGTTTGATTTAGGAGGGCAATTGCAGGGGATTGCGGAACAGCAAGACCAGTGACTCTACGAATAAGGCCAAAGGTCTTGTTCCAGAAGCTTCTGATCCTGGGGCACTCCCACAGGATATGGAGGAGCGACCCTAGATGGCCGTAGCCCCTAAAACATAGGGGCGAGGATTGGGGGTAAAATTTGGCCAGACGTGTCGGGACCAGATACCAGCGCAAGAAGACCTTGACGTCTGCCTCCATCAGAGAAATGTTAAGGATCCCCCTGAAGGCACTCGAGAAACAGGAATGCCAAGTGTCCAAATCCCATTCAATATCTAGGTCACGCTCCCAGCTCAGCATGTATCTCGCCTTTTCCTTTGGATCGGCCAAAGCAGAGTAAATCAGGGAGATGCCCCCCCTCACGTCCATGGCTGATGAGCACCAAAGTTCATACGGGGAGATAGAAAGGGGGAGGGGATGATGGGAAATCAGAGTGTGTAGGAAATGGGCAATTTGGCGGAATCGAAATCTTTCTGAGTCTGGCATCTCCAGTTTAGATATGCAATGCCCAAGTTTGAGTGGCCCAGACGGGTTGAGAAAGTGCCCTATTCTATAAAGGCCTTTATCTATCCACCACTGGAATGCTCTAATATCCCTCCCAGGTGGGAATGAGGGGTTATTGAAGAGATGTGTAAGAGGTCGCCATTCTGAGGTGAGAATGTTGGCCTTGTAAAGCGTGTCGCATAGAGCGAAGGAATGGGAGAGGGTAGGGGCCATGATCGGGGGTCTAGATTTCGGGGGGCGCCACATCAGATAATCAATAGTGTGTTTGGGGATAGCTTGTCTCTCCATTTCGAGCCAGTCAGGCTTTGGTCCTCTGGAAAATACATTAGAAATCTGGCAGAGTTGTGCTGCTTGGTAGTACCACCAAAGGTTAGGCAGCCCAAGGCCGCCCTTCCGTCTAGGTCTAAATAGCGTTGTCTTTGGGAGTCTGTAGTTAGATTTGCCCCAGGTGAATCTAATGATCGCTGACTGTAGGGTTTGGATGTGGGATTTGGGGACAGGTATCGGCAGTGATCGGAAGAGATACAATAGTCTAGGGAGAAGAGTCATCTTGACCGCATTGATCCTCCCAATCCATGACAGCTTGTGGAGGGACCAATGCTCCAGGTCCTGTTTGAGTTTCTTAAACATGGGAGGGTAGTTATGTTTATATAAGTGTTCGATGGTGTGCGTAAGCTGGACCCCTAGATAGGTAATGGACGGGGAGCTCCAGGAGAATGGGAAATGCTCCTTGAGTCTGTTAACAAGGTCTGAGGGGACAGAAACATTGAGGGCTGTCGCTTTGGCCATATTAACTTGCAACCCGGATACCTCCCCAAATTTTCGGAGGAGTTGGAGAATGTTAGGAGTCGAGGTGAGGGGAGAGGTTATAAAGAGGAGGACATCGTCCGCAAACAAAGAGCATTTATGTGTTGCTGTTCCGCATTTAACTCCCTGAATGTCTGGGTGGTTCCTAATGGAAATAGCTAAGGTTTCAATGCCAATGGCGAAGAGGAGGGGGGAGAGCGGGCATCCCTGTCTAGTACCTTTCCGAATCGTGTATGTCATTTTCTTTGCTTGAATTAGTGCCTTACTGGTTCATGTGGTTTGTTGCCACCTAAGCGCCACACTTTTTTGTTTTAATTTTTGTATGTTATTGTGTAGTCTTCAGTAGTGTTGGCAGCTGGGTAGAACACATCTTTTCATAGCGCAGTATTTTTTTACACCTTTATACCATTGATCTTTTTAACTATCTGTAATGGGGGTAATTCTTCCCAATGACCACAAGTGTAAGGACCATTCTTCCCACTGACCATCACACTAATGTATCATGAGTTGTACATTTCTACTTTTTAGCAGGGGTTCCTTGAGACCGGAGAACTATTTCAAGGGTTCCTCTGTGTTGAAATGGTTGAGAAAGGCTGTTCCAGACACTTGCAGTTCACTGGAAAGTAACGTTGTGCAATTTCATCTTGGATTAAATGTATCTGTTCATCTACAAGAAGAGGTGACCATGAAATATGACGCCGTAAAGCTAACTTCCCATCTGTATACACATTGATATAAACTAACCTTTAAAAGCCGGGGGACAGATGTGACCTATTTTTAAACGTTCGCTTCTTGTGAGGCCATGTGATACCTGGTTAAAGATTTTCTTCATTTCTGTTTAAAGTAAAACAATTATTCGCTGCGCTAAATATTTGTTCAGGTAGTAATCTTAAAATAAGACCGGCAGCACTTTCCCTGTACAAAGTTATCTGCTTCCAAGCTAAGTTTCCATGCATCTTCCACTTTTTTTTTCCTCAAAGTATTTATAAATTTATAATTTTTTTTTAAATGCCTATATTTACGTGCAATGGCTTTGCACAGAGCAACCCCAGTCCTCTTCTTCTGGGGTCCCCCACTGGTGACCCTGGCCCTTCTCTTCATCAGGTGGTCCTAGGGAAAGCCACTGCATGTACAGTAAATATCTCCTAAACGGGGCATGTTTAGGAGATATTTACAGTTCCTATAGGTAACCCTTATTATAGGCTTACCTGTAGGTAAAAGTCAGAGATGGGAGTTTACTCCCACTTTAATGTGTGTTTAAAACAAAGTCCTATTAGTCTATTGCAGGGGTAGGGAACCTTTTTGGCTGAGAGAGCCATGAACGCCACATATTTTAAAATGTAATTCCGCGAGAGCCAAACAATATGTTTAAAACTAATTTTATTTTTATTTTTTATCGATCGACTAATTTCAATTATAACTGTAATATCCACATAATCTCCCCCACTGTAATATCCACATCTCCCCTACGATTGTCTGCTTGCTTACCACTACACAGACAGGCAGATCCATGAGCAGTTGAGGCGGGTGATGACGTCAGCGCGCCGCTCACCTAGGCCAACGCCGGGTGTACCAAGATGGCCGCAGCTCTGGAGCTAGGCCGAAGCTGTGGCCTTTCCTATGGGCTCAATCCACGGATCGGCACACCACGCAGTCCACGGATTGAGAGGTGAGAGCCAGATGCAGCCAACAAAAGAGCCACATCTGGCTCGAGAGCCATAGGTTCCCTACCCCTGCTCTATTGTATACATACATGTATATAGGATAACTTAAAAGTGAACAATTTTACTGTCTGTGGCTTAGATAGAATATAGCCAATTAATGTACTATATGATTTTTTGTTTTTATTGTTTTACTCCTCTATAAAGAGGTCAGACCTCAAATTCAACATATTTGTGGATGACTAGTTTTCTCGGTTTATAAAGCATAGTTCACATTGTAAACTTATTTGCCAAGTATCTATTTGTTTTCATGTTCGTGCTAAAACTTGTGAATTTTATGTCCACAAAGATTTTACCACTAAGGCCCCATTCACAACTGAGCATAGTGTTGTCAGGCAGAAAGTCGCGCAATTTTACACGCGATTTTTGTACAGCCCAAAAGGTCATCCATGTAAAAAGCGGGAAAACGCACAAATCTGCCTTAAAAAAAAAAAAGTTCCAGAACTTGTTTGAGATTCAGGGGTTTTAGAGTGGAGATGTGAACCATCTCCACAGAGAATAAGCTTTTCGGCTTGTATTCACACCCAGGCGGTATGCTTGTAGGACGTTAGAAAAAGTCCTGCAAGCAGCATTTTTGTATACAGCACTCCCAAAACGCCCTGCCCATCAAAATAATTGGAGAGCGCTTTGAAAGCACTGCAACACGGGTGCTCTTAAACCCTTCACTAAAGCGTTGTTAAAACGAGCGGCGCTTTAGCGATAATGCACGGATTGCCCCAGTGTGAAGGTAGCCCAAAGATGCTGCTTGAAGGACTTTCTCTAATGCCCCAGTGTGAAAGCACTCGGACATTCACATTCGGGCAGCATGGGAGGCAGTTTTCGGGTGCCATTTCTAGCGCTAAAATGCCTGAAAACTACCTCGGTGTGAAAGGGGTCTTACGTTTGTGACTATGAACTAGCAAATTTTAAAGATTTCCAATGATTTTTCCAATGATGGTTATGTTGGTCTTATTCCAAAATGGATCAACCTAATTATTTTCCTCAAAATTCTATAGAATTATTTAAAGTTAACCTTCAGTTAATGTTCCCTACACTAAAATGAATGTAATCCATTATGATGTACCGTATTTATCGGCGTATAACACGCACCTCAAGTTTAGGAGGGAATTTAAAAGAAAAAAACTTTTAGGAGGGAAGTTTAAAGAAAAAAAACGTACATTTAAATGCCCATCAATGCAGCCTTATCAGTGTCATTTGCAGCCTTACATTGCAGCCTTGTCAGCCGTTTGCAGCCTTGTCAGTGTCTTTGGCGTTTAAAAATGGCGCCGCTGAGATACAGAGTGGATGTCCTGTTTATCTCGGCGACGCTTGGTAGTTCTCGGCCGCAATTGGCTGTTTTCGGCTGAGTGCGACTGAAAATAGCCGAGAACGGCCGAGTGCGTCGGAAAATACCCGCAAGCCGCAGAGAACGGCAGAAAGGGTTAGCAACAGCGGGGGATCGGCGTATAACACACACCCCTGATTTTAGGGGAAAAAGGTGCGTGTTATACGCCGATAAATATGGTACATGCTGTTTTATTAGCAACCACTCACTAAGGGTGCTAATTGCATCTGACATAGAGAGAGCCACTACAGGTGTAATCTACAAATAATTAAATATATTCAGAAAATATGGAGCAGTTAAGATCATACAGCAAACATATTTTCATAAATTTGATTATCTTGCTCTATCATTGTCCAGACAGCAGGCTTGGTGTTCTGGAATAATATACTGTCTAACTGCAATGTCCAAGACCTGGTTGTGCTGTCTGGCCGACGTCTCTCTATCACTTGACTGGCTGAGCAGAATTACAAATGCAATAATGCTGTTAATTTTATATATCCCAACTAAGTATTTGCTGATTGCCCTGAGTTTAGCTTAAGTAACTGAAAATGCCCCCCCCCCCCCCCCCCCCGTAACACAATATACTTCAGGTTCTTTGAAAGCTTTGTGCTTGGTAGTGTTCTAATTTTATCAGTACATTTCTGGCATTGAGAAAGCAAATTTGCATGCCGAGTATGTCCATCCATTTCGACATGTGGAGTTACTAAGTGCTGTGCCTATATTGATTGCGGGCAAAATAATTTATTATGTTGCCTGTAAAGTGCTCTGCAGCATTAAAGCAGTTTTAATAATAGCCTATCAGATTTTCAGCTGTCATATAAGAGATCGTAGGAGACGAGCCTTTTTTACATGTTAGGAAAAGAATGTGTTTGATGTCTTTTGAAGTACATAAGCCAAACTCTGCTTCACAAAATTAAATTAAACCTGTTATGTGGCGATGTGGGCAACCGCAATTGTTGACCTCCTTCTGAACATGCAAGTTACCTGTCTGCTATTCTGACCTTGCATTTCAATACCTTTTAGACACAATCCCAGCGAATATGCGCACCTGGACAGAAAGACCTTTTCTGACATCTGTAGTACGTTGCAGTAAAACAAAAAAAAATCTATGCAATGTTAATACATTTTTCTGACAGAGCGCACACAGCTGCGAGCGCTGATTGGATGCCGATCGGCAGAGTTTATTCTGGTATGCCCGTTCTACAGAAGCCCAACAGGCTGCTTTGTACACGGGCCGTGTGTCGGACAGTTACCGGCTGATATTTGGCCCTTGTGTACCAGACTTAAGTCACAATGATAGACAAAACCAATGTGCTTAAGTTGATAACACACAAACCATTCTAAATTCTCGTGTGTTTACTGGGTGTGTTCAATAAAGATTCACAGTGTTTGAGGAAAAAGTAAGTGTATCCATAGACTATTTCAGAGAAAGCTCATTGGAGTCAATGGTTTGCGCCCATGGAGTCCAGTTAATGAAACAAATCTGGAGGTGTGCTTTAGAGCTACTTTGATTGGTAAAAGACACTCGAACATTTTAAGATGGCTGTTCATAAGCAGCATCTGCTGATGTGAATTGTACAAAAAACAAAAAGGAGACCTATGCAGGTCAACTACTTTTGATCATAAGGCTCCAAAAAGGATGTAAAGCAATCCATCAGTCAACAGTTGGACGAATTGTGTATAAACAGAGACAGTTTAGTACAGTGGCTGTTCTTAGAAGTGGACGTCTAGCCAAGATGACTCCCAAGGCACAACTTGGAATCCTCAATGAGGTAAAGAAGAACCCACGAGTAACAGTTAAAGGCTTGAAAATGTGCCTTTTTGGAATGGCACAATCACAGTCCAGACATTATTCCCATAGAGATGCTGTGGAATGACCTTGAGAGCCGTCCACAACAGACATCCTACAAATGTGTCTGAGCTGAAGCAGTTTTGTAAAGCAGAATGGTCAAAAATGTCTCTTGAACGTTGTGCAGGTCTGATCCAGAGCTATCGAAAGTGTTTGCTTGAAGTCCTTGCTGCCAAAGGAGGTTCATCCTGCTATTAACGCAGGGGGTTCACTTACTTTTTTTTCTTCAGCACTGTGAATGTTTACTAGGTGTGTCAGTGAAGACATTAGAAATTAGAACTGTTTGTGTGTTATCAGCATAAGCACATTATGTTTATCTATTTCTGTGACTTGATAGTATTTATAGGGTGAGTATTAGATAACATTTTTATTTATTTATTTATTTTTTTATAGGGCAAATTGCTGAATAAAACCAGGTAATTCCAAGGGGTACAAATACTTTTTTTCTAGTCACTGTAGATTCTGCCTGGGCATCCAGACATCATCTGGAGTCTTGGTCTAGTTTACAAGAATGCCATGAAGATTATACATAATAGACATGCATAAAAAAATATTTAGTCTACATACAATTCCAGATTTAGATATATTATCTAGGGCCTCTTGCGCGTGATACTCCTTTCTGAGCATCTACTTTTTTTTTTTTTTTTTTTTTTTTTTTTATGTATTTTCGCGTATGTGTTTTGCGCAAATGCAGAAACCGTATTTCTTGCGTTCTTCTTCTCCTGCAAAATATGTAAATGGACATTTGTACGCATTTGCGTGCAAGAGGCGTAAATTACTGACAGAGCAGAAAAAATAAATAAATTATATATATATGTATGTATGTATGTGTGTGTGTGTGTGTGTGTGTGTGTATATATGTGTATATATGTGTATATATATATATATATATATATAATTTTTTTTTTTTACTGAAGAATGCACGGTGCCTGTGTGCATAGGCACATGCCAATACATGGGGCTGTATTTTAGCTCAGTTCAAAAAAAAAATGCTGTAATGAGCTTTTTCAAGCTGCAGTGTGCAAGAGGCCTAAAAGTGTAGAGGCTGGTGTATCAGCAGTGACGATGCTGATAGCCATGCCCCCTGTAACTTTTTTTTTTTTTTTTTCCCATCCCTCTGCAATGCAAGTAGGCGACTGCTCTGTGTTCAGGAGCAATGCAGCATTGTTGCCCCACTATCAACAGAAGCTACATTAGGTGGATTTCACTGGTAGGAACAGATATTTGTGGGACTACAAGACCGCTAATAATTATAGGTTACTGTGTGTAATTTATATATATTTTATTATATTTTTTTTAATCGAAGGCCATAGTGCTATGTTTAGAAAGTCATTGTCTTTTGTTTTCTCTTGCAGTACACTGTGTGGAACTTCATCCCAAAAAACCTGTTTGAGCAGTTTAGAAGAATTGCAAACTTTTATTTTCTTATAATCTTCTTAGTACAGGTAAGTTTTCTATTCTTTGGATTTTAATGTGGTTAAATGCACAGCATGATTTAGGACTTGTTCACACCCACCTGCATGCTAAAATAGGCCATTTTAACATGCAGACCGGTGCCCATTGTGTAAGAGTGGTAAAGGAAGGAGTCGTGCATTGTTAACATTTGTTGCCTTAGGCTAGTTTCAAATCTATGTGGCACTGAGAGCCGCATTTTGCACTGGCGCATCAGCCCATTCATTTTGCACCTTGCATTTTCAGGTGCTGCAAACCACATTCAGTATTTTGGGAGTACACTCTTCCCTTCACAGATGTGTACCTAGCCTTATAACAAAATTACACTTGCTTCATCTCTATGCACAACGGCAATGAGATGCGCTGACGTTAAGAGCAGTGAAAAAAAATGCAGTAAGCCTGTATTTTGTATGCCACGGCCGGAACCCACCTCAACACAGCATTGTGGTGTGAACAGAGCATAGAAGACACAAAAAAACTAATTATTTTCTTCTTGCACTTGTGTTGAGCCAGCGTTGATCTGTTCTGCACATAATGTGAACAAGTTCTTAAAGATGCAGTTAAAAGGACATTGCAGAGAGGTAAATGGATCAAATTTCCCTCCTGGGTGTTAATTATTTTAGTTTTTTGTATATATCTGGGGGTACTCAGCAGTAACAACTTTTTTGAATGTTTCTGACATCTATTTTACCTCCCAGATTGTTTAGCAAAGCAGTGGTCTTGCAGTGTGTTTGGGGTCGTTATCATGTTGGAATACTGCCCTGCAGCCCAGTCTCTGAAGATAGGGGATCCTGCTCTGATCTGTAGCTCCCCAGTGTCGGCAGCACTCATGCAGCTCCAGGCTATAACACTCCCACCACCATGCTTGACTGTAAGACACACTTGTCTTTGTACTCCTTCTAGGAAGATAGCCATGCAGACCAATTTGATGCAGTGTGCAGCATATGGTCTGAGCACTGGCAGGCTGACCCCCCCCCCCCCCCCCACCCCCACCCCTTCAACCTTGGCAGCACTCGTACATCTATTTCCCAAAGACAACCTCTGGATATGATGCTGAGCATGTGCACTTAACTTTTTTTGTTCGAACATGGCGAGTCCTGTTCTGAGTGGAACCTGTCCTGTTAAACCGCTGTATGGTCTTGGCCACCACGCTGCAGCTCAGTTTCAGGGTCTTGGCAATCTTCTTATAGCCTAGACCTGTGATGGTGAACCTTGACACTCCAGATGTTTTTAAAATTACATTTCTCATGATGTGCATTCACTCTGTAGTGTAGCTGGGCATCATGGGAAATGTAGTTTCAAAACATCTGGGGTGCCAAGGTTCACCATCACTGGGTTTGGACCATCTTTGTGTGACCAACAATTCTTTCAGATCCTCAGAGTGTTCTTTGCCATGAGGTGCCATGTTAAACTTCCAGTGACTAGTATGAGAGAGTGAGAGCAATAACACAAAATTTAACCCACCTGAGACCTTTTAACACCAACGAGTCACATGACACCAGGGAGGTAAAATGGCTAATTGAACCCATTTTGGACGTTTTCACTTAGGGGTGTACTTACTTTTGTTGCCAGCGGTTTAGACATTAATGGCTGCGTGTTGAGTTATTTTGAGGGCACAACAAATTTACACTGTTATACAAGCTGTACACTCATTACTTTACATTGTAGCAAAGTGTAATTTCTTCAGTGTTGTCACATGAAAAGATATATGAAAATATTTACAAAAAATGTGAGGGGTGTACTCACTTTTGTGAGATACTGTATTGGGACTCTTTTTAGGAGGGGAGATCTCACCACTGGGGCTGCAAGAGATATATAAGAAGCCATGATTCAGCTATCTGGACTCCATCTGTAACTTATTACAAGCTTTGGATAGATTTTCCCTTTAATTATATTTTAGTCATTTTGTGAGCAAAAGTATTTTATACATTTAAAGAAGAATTCCAGGTATGGATATTTTATACACAGTTATATTGGTCCGGCTTGGACACATACAAGCAATTTTAAAGACTAGGTCCAGGCATCGGCATGTTCTACGTAGTTATATTGGTCCAGCTTGGAGCAATGCAACGCTGAATATACCATACCTTGCCGATGCCCCTATAAGCTGGAAATATGCTGCATTCTGAACACAGGAGGTGGGGTGCTCAGCATGGGCACCATTCAGAGAATACGGTGCATTTTCTGAATGAAAGCAAAGCGTTCTCTGATTGGAAGTGGTGGACAGGTGGGGTGGTAATGTCACGTTCTCCACCTCATCCAATCGGTGAACGCTTTGCATTCATTCAGAAAATGCATGCAGGGCATCTGCTTATCATGAGACCCGAATGCAAGTGGGGTTCACTAAAGTGGAGAGGTCTACTTGAGTGATTTCCAGCTTCCAGGGCCATCGGGCAGGTATGGTGTATACATAGTTACATTGGTCCAAGCAGTAGAGAATATACCAAACCTGAAATTTCTCTTTTAACATTGTGTTTAATAAGGACTATGTAAATATTATATCTTGTAAAGTTTCATATCATTCCTCTTCCATATACAAGAACAAAATAACCACTTTAAAGTGGTGTTGCCACCAAAAAAAAAAAAAAATTGTTTAAAATTCTTAAAAAAAAAAAAAAAAATCGCCTCTAAATACCTGTTGCTAGGGGGTTCCTCGTAGTCTGCCTTCTTCCTTGCCCGGGCTGGTGACATCACTTCCCCTTGCGCCGCACAGTCACCTGGGACCTGTCGCGTGTCCCAGATGACTGTGCGGTGTATCACGGCGCCCTGCGCTTCTCGCTCATGGGCAGTGGGTGCCCAGCTGTGAAGCCACAGCCAGGTACCCACATTAAGAATGACAGTGGAGCGGGGAACGAGGGGGGGCTTTGTTCCCCCCACATCAGTGGACCCTGGGACAAGTAAGTGTCCGATTTTTATTAAGTCAGCAGCTGCAGTATTTGTAGCTGCTGACTTTTTTTTTTTTTTTTTTTTTTTTTTAGGGGGCACCCCACTTTAAGGCCTCATTCACTGTCAAATTGGGACCAGAGGCTATGTCTCTATAGGCTCTGTGTCCCAATACACGCAAATGGGACTGCCTGTATGTAAATGCACAAAACTGTGCACCCCATGTGCATGAAGGCGCCATCTGCACAGGTGTTTGGATTGATAGGCCTGTGTGAATGAGGCCTTAAAGCGGAGGTCCACCCTAAAGTGGACCTTCCGCTCATCGGAACCCTCCCCCCCTCCGGCGCCACAATTGACACCTTTCAGGGGGGAGGGGGGTGCAGATACCTGTACAGTACAGGTATCTGCACCCACTTCCGGGATAGCTCTCTGCGGAAAGGGGCCGCAAGTGCCCGTCCCTTTCCGCAAGTGCCCCGCTGCCTGCTGGGAAACACACAGATCCCAGAGGCAGCGGGGACCGTCCTTATTGCGCAGCGCGACTCGCGCATGCGCAGTAGGGAACCGGGAAATGAAGCCGAAAGGCTCCATTTCCTGATTCCCATACCCAAGATGGCGGCGGCAGCACCCGAGAGACGATCTAGAGATCGGCTACGGGTGCCGACATCGCGGGCGCGCTGGACAGGTAAGTGTCACTATTTTAAAAGTCAGCAGCTGCAGTATTTGTAGCTGCTGGCTTTTAAAAAAAAACAAAAAAAAAAAACGCGGAGTCCCGGCGGACTCCCGCTTTAAAGGGCAACTCCACTTTCGTGGGGAAAAAAATAAAATAAAAATAGTCTACTATATACATTTTCAAAACAAGTTATATTGTAATTTAATGTTCTTAAATATCTTTCCTTTTCACTCTACAGTACTATACCTTTCTGTACAGTGCAATGCAATCTGGCAACCTGAAGGCATTCAGTACACAGCTGATATACAGAACGCCCCCCAGAAATATCATTTGCTTCTTTTGTGATTGGCCTACCGATTTTTCAAAAAGTTTGCAGTAAGATACAAATCTGATTTTTGGGCATCCCCTACAACAAAAAATGCAGTTTTTTTTGGGGGGAGATGCTCCCAAAGTTAAATCATGTCCAAAGGGATGCCGACCCTGCCTTACCTTATTTTAGCCCTGCAGGTGCAGCAGCTAATTGATCGTTCTAAAATCACTCCCATTAGAATTACATTCCACATGAACACAGATCAAGAGCTATTTCTTCAGAATAACAAAAGGTAGGATTCGACAACACATTTTGTTAAATTCCCTGCAATGTACATGGATCACCCAAAGGGGGAATGATATTATTTTATTAGGTGGAGTTGCCCTTTAAGCAGTTTACTTGGAGGTGGAGCATCATAGAATGAGTTACAAACATGGGATGCAGGATTTCCTTCAATCGCCTTTTGGATGTTCCAACTTCTTCTCACGCATCCTCCAATACAGTAAATTAAAAATCCCAGCAAGGAGAGTGAAACCCCCCTGTAAATAAAGTGTCAGATGTGTAGACCCAAGAACTCCAGTATGGAGATTGTACCAGAAAGATATTGGACACTTTGAAACGGCATCTACCTAAATCTGAGATAAGTGCTGATACTCCTATGGATTCCACAAATGAGATAAGCTTGCTACTGTGTTTATCTATGGTCATGACATATCTGTCAAATAATTACCACCATTGTGAAAATGTCCCACATAAGAAGTTGTGGTCACTGCAAAGATAATGATTGTGATTAGGCCTCACACACACAGATGTTTTTACATCGGCGCTTTTGATACATCTGTACCCCTACTCATTCACCTAAAAAAATTAAAAAATAAAGTGCCAAAAATAAACACACTACACTGTTTTTTTAAAGTATTTTATTAAGGCAGCTCCGGCTCTTCTGGTGACTTCTTCTCCCTCTGCCGGTCCTTTTCCCCTCTCCAGTTCTTCTACTGTCTCCACTGTCTTCTCACTCTTTTGTCAGGTTTTCTCTCTCTGTTCTGTTCTTCTTCCGATGTTGACTCGACGCGATCTCCAGATTTAATGCTGGGTCTGCATGGGGTGGGGTCAGCCAATAACGCAATTGGGAGGCCACACCCCTTGTGACATCACCGTCCGGGACATGATGGATGCTGATGTCACAAGGGGTGTGTCTTCCAAATTGCGTCATCCGGTGGCCCCGCCCCATGCCAGTATAAGTCATTGCACAGGGTGGACCCACCATTACACCAGGAGATTGCATCGAGTCAACCTCGGAAAAAGAACAGAGCGAGAAGATGTGCAGAGGGGGGAGAAGACATCGCCAGAAGAGGGAGAAGAGCCAGCACTGCCTTAATAAAATACTTTAAAAACCTGTGTAGTTTATTTTTGACACTTTTTTTTTTTTTTCTTTTTTTAGGTGAATGGTTAGGGGTATGATTTACCACATACTCATTCACCTAGGGTGGGGGGCTGGATTCTGGGGGCCCCCTTATTAAGGGGGCTTCCAGATTCCGATAAGCCCCTGCCTGCAGACCCCGACAGCCATCGTGCATCACTTTTTTTCAATTTTTTTTTTTTTTTAACATTTTGCCGAAGGTCCCCTTCCAGAGTCTCAGCACACAAATTGATGACAAGGGGCAGTTGTACGCACATCCAAGCATCTGCAAGCATACAGTTAATAATAAATGACCTAATAACAGTCTGTGCCCAAGGATACACATCCCTGTATGCTCATATGTGAGGTTATACGCATACAGCTGCAGTCGGTCATTGATTTGTACTAGGACTGTATGCATTACCTGAGACTCCTGGGTGCAGAAATACACACACTCATGTTCTCTTACTTTCATTGATGGACACAGATTTTCTTCTGACCATAAGGTTTATGTAGCACCACCTACAGGAGTAGGACACTAGGCAGAAAAAACACTGCACCACATTTGGACACTCCTACTGGGTAACCCCCCCCTCCCCGCTATAGGCAATCCAGTTATTTCTGCCTAGTGTTTAAAAAGCAAAGATCTAGTTCCCTGCTGGGATGTATGAATCAATACTTTTTTCTTTCTTTCTTTCTTTTCCTGGGATTTTTTTCCTGCATAGCTCTTCAATCAACAGCCTAGCTGGATAACAGGTTTGATAATCTAAATCCAGTAGTCATCCCAGACTGGCTACCCAGTGCACACAGACATTTTAGCTACAAGTTGGGTTGGCTTCATCCTGCACCATGACAGTCGGTGAGTTAAATGTCTCGCGAGGGCACAGATGACTGGGTGCTTGTAGTCCTGTGTCAGTGTTACCCTGGCCAACAGCCCCCTACCTTGATAGGAAGTGAATCTGTGGGAAGTAGAGGCCTCCCTGCTTCCTCAGCAGTGGTATGGGACGTGGGTACTCCTGAGGTGGTTGGCCCTGTGCGGTCCCTTCCAGGTCTTGGGTCTCTACTGTCAGTTCCTCCCCCACTCCCCTCTGCCACCTCCATCTTTTCCTTTGCCCTTGAGTCTGCCTGCTGTTTCCACTTGCGTGGCTATGGAATGGGGGACCCTAACTCTGGGCTCCGATGGGGTTTGTTCTTTCTGAGGGGATTGAACACTTTGTGGGTGGCTGCTGGAGCCATGGCAGCCATCCTTGGTTTATCTTGGCCTGCGGCTATTTTGTGTCTACAGTGGCTATTTTTTTGTTGATTAGTGGGTGGTAATGTTGGGTTGGTCCCCAAGAAGTATACGCATGGGCGACCATGGACCTGGGCTTACACAGCAGCCGTTTTTGTTGTAACCACGTTTATTAACTTATTTTATTTGCTTCTGGTGTTTCTCGTATGCGAGGGCAGTTTCCTGGGTTTTGAGATTTGCCTCAGGGGCTTCTGAAATAGTGGTCGTCCGCTGTGGTGCCCACAAGCCAGCTTATTCGGCTTAATTTGATAAACTTGTTTACAAAGATTGGGAATGTTTGAAAGGCTCCTTTTTATGGTCCCTAAGCCTTTTTCAGTGTGTTGTCCTTTTGAGGAAACAAAGTTTGAGTGCTGGCTTGGCATTGCATTCTGTTTTGGCCCTGGCCCATGTATCTGACACTTACTGAGCGGCTTGAGTTCTTACACCAGGGTCTTGGTAAAGGGCAGATCTCCCTGGTTTACGTCCAACTTGTGGACTAGTTGGTCTAGGGCCTTAGGTTTATGTGTGGCAAGAGATTAAATGTGGCCCCATTGCTGTCCAACCTCAATTGGTCTGTGGAACAAACATCAAAAGGCCCATGACACCATCCAGAATATTACTAGTGAGAAGTGTACTTTTCTCCCACAGGCTAAGAAGGGGGAAGGAGCCTCACCATAAGCAGAGTGGCTTTTTCATTCTGGTTCCTCGGACAAGAGATTCAAGCACTTCAAGGCCCCCACGTGTGTCACACAATGTTCCTGAGTCCACAAGAACAAGAAGCCTGCAGACAAGTCCTCCTTAGCATGAAGGCTTGCCCCCACCCATTTCAAGGGTGAGGGGGTCATCTTTGTTGGTTCAGAGGCCTGTGGACCTCTCTGTTCTTTGACAAGTGGATCCAGAAACTGGTTGTGTCTGGCTACAAGATAGAATTTCATTCCTGTCCACCGGAGAATTTCTTGACTTCCAATCTTTGTTTCTCTCCACCCCACCTTTAGGCCTCCCTTCAAGGGCATTTCCTGACCTACATTCCAAAAGTGGAACTTCTGCTCATTGTACTCCTTCCCCCATTAGATGCCACATTTGACACCTTTTGGATGGGGGGGGGGGGGGGGGGGGGCGAGGGGACAGGATACCAGTCTTTCACAAATATGCTGTTCCCACTTCTGGGAGCCTCAGCTGCGGTTATTGACATCATCGCGGGGCTCCCTCCTCATTCCCAGATTGCCGAGCCAGTAAGAGCGAGTAACGGAGCCTCGCGCATGCGCAGTAGGGTTCCCAGCATAAACCCGAAAGGCTACACTGCCGGGTTCCCTTACTCACAATGGAGGTGGCAGCACCCGACATTGCTGGATTCCAGGACAGATAAGTGTCTGATTTATTAAGTCAGCAGCTGCTGGCTTTTAATTTTTGCAGCGGTGGGTGGACCTCCGCATTAAGGATTCATACTTGCGCATTCACGTATTGTGCTGGCCACCGGCGCTTCTTATGCCCTCTACACATGGTCGGACATTCCGACTAAAGCTCGTCTTGCATACACACGGTCGCACAAAGTTGTTGGAAAATCCAATCGTTCAGAACGAGGTGTCGTAAACCACATACGACGGGACTATAAAAGGCCAGTAGCCAAAAGCTTTCATCTCACAATTTATTCTAAACATGCGTGGCACTTTGTGCGTCAGAATTGTCTACACATGATCGGAATTTAAACGATTGGATTTTGTTGTCGGAAAATTTTAGATCCAGATCTCAAATTTTGTGCGTCGGAAATTCCGATGGAAAAAGTCAGATTGAGCCCACACACGATCGGAATTTCCGACAACACAGTCCGATCGCACATTTTCCGTCGGAAAGTCCGACTGTGTGTACAGGGAATTACGCTTTGCAGTTGGGGACGAGCATTTTATCAGTTTTTGGCTCTTGCCTTTTGGCCTGGACTCCTCCGGTTTTATCAAGGTGCTATTAGCCTGATTGGGACACCAGGGGATTGCCATGATGGGCTATCTGGACAATCTACTCCTGCGAGCCAAGACTCGCTCTGCACTGATGGACAATGTGGCGATCACTATGTACACTCTGCAGGACTTTGGATTGGTCCTGAACCTCAAGAAGTCCACTCTGACCCCGACCATGATGCTGGAGTATCTGAATCCTCATACCCTATTTGGTGCAAGCCAAGGTTTTCCTTACGTTCGGACAAGCTATAGAAACTTCAGATTGAGGTTCAGCTACTGCTGTCACGCAAGTGGTCTTCCCTGTGATCTTGCAGCAAGGTTCTAAGTTTCATGGTGACCATTTTCAAAGTGGTCTGTTGACCAGGACCTTCCTTCTTTGGTGGGTCCAGTCTTCATCTCTTCTGGGTGGGAAGTAATTTCTCCCTCATGGTGATCACAACGAATGGCACAAGGAAGCCCAGCCTTTCTGACTAGGAAAGAGTCCTGGGGTTGAGATCGGCTCAGGGCTCTTGGAGGAGGCTTGATTGCCGATCAAAGTTCTGGAGCTTCCTGCAGTCAGGTTATGTCTAGAATGGTTGGCCAGAGATTCCTCTATAACCACCAATTGCAGTACTAGAAGTGCAGTAGGAGCCTAAAGACTTTCTTTGATGGACAGAGAGTCACGTGTCTGCTCTCTCCACCATGTGCATTCCAGGCATAGAAAACTGTCTGGCAGACTATGTCATCAGATGCTGGATCAGGGGGCATGGTCCCTGCACCCAGACATGTTTTGTCAGATCTGTCTGCTGTGGGGCACCCGGATGTGGTTCTTCTGACATCTTGCCTCAACAGGAATGTGTTGAGGTTTGTGGAAAGAGTGAGGAATCCCTTGGAGGGAGCAACCGAAGCTCTGGCGGCACCATAGGGCCTTTATCTTCTTAATTTCTGTTTCCTCCTCTCAGATTTTCCCTCAGCTACTACTGAGGTTAGAGGCTGAAGGGATTCCGGTCATTCTAGTTTCTCCAGATTGGCTTTGTTGACCATGGTACGCCGAAGTGGTACTGCTGGTTGGGAAGATTCCCTGCTGGCTGCCTCTTCGGGAATATCTTAGGTCTCGAGGCCCAATTCTCCACCCTGCCCTTGACCAACTGGTCCCTGCTTTGACTTAAACAGTCTGGCTATTAAAAGCCTGGCTCTGAGAGACAGCGAGTTGTCTGACTTAGTGTTCGCTATCATGTGAAAGGTGTGAAAATCTACCTATTAAAAGATTTATCATTGTACTTTGAAGGGTTATGTCTTGTTGTGTGAGGCTACGGGTGTCCATCCATGTTCCTTCTCAGTGTTTCGAATTTTGACCTTTCTCCAATAGGGTGTTGAGCACAAGCTTGCCTTGAGTACCATAAAGGTTTGAATCTCTACCCTTACAGTCTTTGTTGAATGTCCCTTGGTCATGCACTGCTTGATTTGTGTGCTACATGTTGGAGCGAGTGGACTTGTCTTGTAGGTTTCCTTATTTGTTCTTGCACAAGGATAAGGAAATTCTCCGTCCATGTCCTTCTTTTCTTCCAAAAGTGGTATCTGATATAAATCTGAATGAGGACATTGTCCTACCTGCTCTGTCCATGTCCTTTGCACCCTAAGGAAGTTGTGCTGCACTTCTTGGTAACGGTCCAGGCAGTTCCTATGTACCTGATTGGTATGGCTTCTTTCTGGAGGTTGGATTTTGTTTTTGCGATCATAGACCGTACACAAAAAGGCCTGGCTTCCTCCTTTGCCACCATTTCTTATTGGATCACACAGACTGTATTTCAGACTTATGCCATTTAAGGGTTGGGCTCCTCCCTTCCCCATTATGGCACGTGCCACCAGGGCAATTAGTGCCTCTTGGCCATTCCGACATCAGGCATAGGCACCTGTGTCTCAAGTTTGTGAGGGGGGTTACTTGGTCTTCTGTTAACCTTTTATCAGGTTGATGCTTTTGCATCTTTGGACGCTTGTTTTGGCCGCAAGGTTTTGCAGATGACTGTTTGAGAATCCTTATTTCCTCTGTTTTTTATTTTTTATTTTTTCCATTTGTGGGTGGTTGCCTTTTCACTCCTGCTTTTGTTTGCCATCCCTCTTGAGGCACTGCTTTGGAACATCCCTGTTGTCAAGAATAAAGAGAAGCTGTATTAATCAAAGAATGTATGAGATAATGGGATTTTCTGTTGCTAAGTGTAAAAACCTTTTTCTGGGTTAATTGACAGACACAGCACCCATCCCTCCTTTTTTTTTTTTTTTTTTCTTGTACCGTTTTCTGACTAGCTAGCTTGCCAATAACAGAGAGGGGGTTTATATCAGCTAGGACTGCCCATAGGCAGGATGTTCTGATTAGTGTCCTACTCCTGTAGGTGGCGCTATATAATCCTTATGGTCGAGAATGAAGGGAGGCTGTGTCCATTAATTGATTTTATGGTGAGTAACATCTTTTTTTACAATGTGTGGACTTCTGTGTCTGCATGAACAAGCCCTTACCAAAACGTAACCAGAAGACCTAAACTAGCGATTCAGTTTGTATCCTGTCAGCAGGCCTTTGCACTGCATAGTTGCTGCTAGACCTAAATGATATTGTAGGGATAGATAGGAATGTGTGTGGTGAGCTTTAATCACACAGGCTTTCTGCTCATGTGAACAATATAAACATTACTTTCAGATATTTCTGTATTTTTTTTGTATGTTTTAATCCAAAACTAACAAATTTTTACAATGTTGTACGGTGTGCATATTGTTTTATCTTCTCGGAAATTTGCAGTCTGCTGTAGTGTCTTTATTTAGTGTTTTGTAATCTCTTTAACAACCTTTTTGTGCCTTTTTTCTTTTTAGGCAATTGTTGATACACCAACAAGCCCAGTAACAAGTGGCCTTCCTCTTTTTTTTGTTATCACAGTAACTGCTATCAAACAGGTAATGAACTCACCGATGCTTGTTTCATCTTGGGGATCCTGGGGAACTTTCTTCACCAATAGCGTTCAAATATAAAATTATTTAAATGAGCAGCTTTTACAATCTTTGGGTCTCTTTTGCTCCATCTGCTATTAGTAACTTCTTGATCTGTAGAGGTAGGTAGTGCATATGGATTAATAACAACACGATACGTTTTAGACATAAACAGTAAAGCTACTGTCACACTGAGGCGCTGGGTGCGCTGGCGGTAATGCGGCGCTATATTTAGCGGCGCTTTTCGGCCACTAGCGGGGCAGTTTTACCCCCCCGCTAGCGGCCGAAAAGGGTTAAACTCGCCCGCAAAGCGCCGCTGCAGTGGCGCTTTGCAGGCGGGTTTGGAGCGCTGCCCCATTGTTTTCAATGGGAAGGGGCATTTTAGGAGCGGTAAATATACCACTCCTACAGCACTCCAAAGATGTGGCTTGCAGGACATTTTTCAGCATCCTGCAAGCGCACCGCTCCAGTGTGAAAGCCCTCATGCTTTTACACTGCAGATACAGCAGCAGCTGTTGGAAGGCACTTTGCAGGCACTATTTTTAAGCACTCTAGCGCCTGCAAAGTGCCTCAGTGTGAAAGGGGCCTTATAACATGTTTCAGTTACTGGGCTTTGTGGCAGTTGCTGCTTAGGAAAAATCTGCAATGTGCTGGCAACTCTGAACAGTGACGCCGACCTCGGGGATAATTGGTTGGGTTGTATCAAAGCAGTGACCAGACAGAATTACATTGTGGGAGGTAAAAGAGTTCACTTATAAATATTTCAGTGCTATGTTTTTAGCTGCTTGGCTGGAGTTCTTCTTTTGAAACAATCAAGACTGGATCAACTAGCTTCTTTTTCTACTTTAAGACACTATTCCACCAGTGGTTTTTATTTTTTGTGCATCGCTGTGACCACAGTGGCAAAGATGTTGTTAGTTGAAATAACATCCCTGTAAAACTCCAGAAAATAAATCCAACTCCTAAAACATATTGGGATGACAGTACTAGAAATTGCCACAGTTAATTAGTGCAATGAAAAGATGACCATAAAAAATTGGAGCTGTTCAAACTTTTCTTTAGCCTAATAAAGGAAAAAGGAAATCTGTATATCTATGTCCCTGTTGGACAGATTTATCCTTAATTGCAGCCTCAGTCGCCACCAACACTGAAGTAGGAAACAAAGCAGGTCTTAGATGGATCAAAATTTGGCTGTTCGCTGTTGAACCATGTGTAGCTGTTCCAGTTTGACAGTAGTCTATTGTTAAAGCAGAAATATGTCACAGCAACAAATACCATAACATTAGCAGCGCTAAAATAATCCAAACGTTTTAGGATTTGTTAAAAGTTCACCAAAATAATTAAGTATGAAGTCCACTTTATACTGTATATAAAATGAGGCAGATGTAAATGTAGGATTGTCCATCACAGAAAAAACGTTGCAGATAGTAATTCAAAACACTCACCTCCTCCACACTGCACGTGTCACAATCCCCTTAGGAAATGCACTTACCAGATAATACTGGGTTATATGCTTATCTGTCAATGGGTGATGTCTGCTCACTGCATACACGCGGTCAGATGATCCTGGGTTATACACTTGGCTTGCAATGTGTGTTGTCAGCTCTCTGCATGTAATCCATCTAGAGGTTTGCTCATCACAAGCAGAGCACAAAGATACACATAGCGTAGTCCAGTACTAAAGGGTATTTATTATAGGTTTCCTTAAGATTGCATACGTACAATGTGATTCAAAATCGTGTAACACAAGTCGATATTCTGGACTACCTCTCACCGCTCCAGCGGTGTTCTCGGGTAAGGAGGAAAGCCGACTATATAGGTTGCTGCATGGTCAGGCCCTCACTAGTTTCGTGATTACTTTGCACGCCCTCTGTGTATCTTTGTTTTTATATATCAAATGGACTTCATACTACTTTAACTATTTTAGTGAACTTTTAATAAATCCTAAAACGTTTGGATTATTTTAGTGCTGCTAATTATATGGTATTTGTTGCTGTGTCATATTTCTGCTTTGGTATTTTATTATTCTTTAGTATTTTAGATATTATATATATATATATATATATATATATATATATATATATATATATATATATATATATATATATATATATATATATATATATATATATATATATATATATATATATATATATATATATATATATTACTATTATAATATATTAGTAGCTGCTCTTGTTATTTTAAAGTAACACAGGGAGAGATATCTGAGTGTTGAATTATTTAAATTTTTTCTGCCAGTAGTCTATTGTTAGATTGACTTTTGTCGAATGGGGTTGTTTGAAAACATTGTCGATTAGCGGCTGCATCCACTGATCAATGTACTCTGAGGGTCGGTTCACACAGGGGCAACCCGTCAGGCGACTTAGCCGCCTGACAAGTCGCGTCCCGCTCTATGCCGTGGAACCGTTCTAATCGGAGCGACTCAAGTCGCTCCGACTTAGAAAAAGGTTCCTGTACGACTTTTGGGGCGACTTGCATTGACTTCTATACAGAAGTCATTTCAAAAGCCGCTGCTAAAGTCGGATCCCGGTCGCCTGAGGCAGTCGCACTGCAAGTCGTGCTGCCTCAGTGGGAACGGGCTCTTACAGAGGAGAGTTCTGCTGTTAGAAAAACAAGAATTCCTTTATCCACCTTGCTTGTGTGGATGGAGGAATCTATTGTTTTTTTTTTGTTTTTTTTTCCTCTTTTCAGCCAGTGGGCCAGCTTAAGAGAAATTCTCTTTCAGTCCACCTCATTGAAGCATCCAAACCAACAAAATATCGTGCTTCATAGTGAAAAAGAATGGGACACCACACACACAGGACACCGCACACACAGGACAGCCGCATTGATGAATTAATGAGAAGCAACTGACGCGTTTCACAGTGCCCCCAGGACCTAATTGTAGTGTGTTTTTATAAATAAAAGGAAAAACACTTGGAAAAATATTTTGTTTTGAAAAACGCTTTCATTCAATGATCGGCTGGATTTTTTTTTCATGTGCAAGCAATTTTTTAGAGCTTCAGATGTTAGGATACATCTAACATTTGTCCATTCATATGTCAATATTATATTACACATGTGCCACCGTTTTAAGCAATATTGGACAAGCAGACAATGCCTTCAGTGTTTCCTTTATTCCTAGGTTTCTTTTTTTGCTCAGCTGTTTATTTTTATAATTAAGTTCAGTTTATCAATGGCTGCTCTCGATACATAGAACCCTGACAGCTGTGTTGCACTCCCACTTGTACGATTCGAAGCCCTGTGGGTGGGGAGAAATGCATCAGAGGTCCATGGCCTGGGAGGAGACGGGCTGAAGTGTCTTCTCATTCATTCATCCATTGATTGTGGCTGTCCTCGGTATGCAGAGTCCCGTTCCTTTTCACTATGATTTCACTTATGCCGTTTCAGTGTAATATATGCAAATGTTGTTGCTCTGCATACTGTAGATGTTTGAATTAAAAATAGTTGTCAAGATGAAGCTCTTGATCAATGTATTACATCTTTACTTTTCTGACAGGGCTATGAAGATTGGTTAAGACATCGAGCTGACAATGAGGTTAATAAGAGCACAGTGTACATCATTGAGAACTGTAAGCGTGTCAAGAAAGAGAGCGAAAAAATTAAGGTAAATTGTTAATGTAAACTTTAAGCGATGGCACTAATTCTTTCAGTTTTGCAGAGGCAGTTCGAGAAGTCAGCTGATCGCTGTTCCTTAACCTCTTTTGGCCCAGAGGCCATATATTAATGGCCTCGGAAGGAAGCGGCTATATTAGAATCCTAGCTGCAACCATGAACATGATATCGTTTTTTAGAGCCACCTATCGACTTTACTGTAAAAGTAATCTAAGCAACTGAACAGTCACTTTTACTACACTCTGAAGGATGCCACCCACCTCTCGCCACCATTCCCAGGCTCTCTAGCTTCTCTGGGAAGCCCGGAACCACTGCAAGCAGTCAGATCGGCTGTGCACGGAGGAGGAGGAGGAGGAACATCCATTCCTCGATCTCCTTAGTGATGAATGAAGCTGGACTCCATGAGGATTTCCTCACTTCTGTTTTAGTGCTGTGTTTTCCTGGCTGGTACAGCCAGGGAAACGTCCAATCAAACCGATCTCTTTTTTTGATCAGCTGCATCTTGGAGAACTGGGAGTAGATCAGAGCTCTAATAGACCCCTGATCTCTCCATAAAGAGTACCTCTCACTACTCAAGCTATCAAAAGGAGTGGGGTTCACCACTTGTAATTGTAATAAAGTTAACTGTAAAAAAAAAAGGATTTACTGACCAGGCCATTTTTTGCAATTCCACACTGCGTTCCTTTAACTGACCAATTGCGCAGTCGTGCGACATTGTACCCAAACAAAATTGAGGTCTTTTTTTTCCCACAAAGAGAGCTTTCTTTTGGATTTATTTGATCACCTCCTGCAGTTTTTATTTTTTGCGCTATAAACAAAAAAAGAGACCAACAATTTTGAAAAAAAAGATATTATTTTTTTTTTTTTTTTTTTTTTACATTTTGCTATAATACATATCCCCCAAAATAATGTCTTCATCAATATAGGCCAATATGTATTCTTCTACATCATTTTGGTAAAGAAAATAGCAATAAGCATATATTGATTGATTTGCGCAAAAGTTAGTGTCTACAAAATAGGGGATACATTTATGGCATTTCCATTATTATTATTATTATTATTATTATTATTATTATTATTTTTACTAGTAATGGCTGTGATCAGCTATGTTTAGCAGGACTGTGACATTGCGGCGGACAGATCGAACACGTTTGACACACTTTTTTTTGGGACCAGTGACATTTATACAGCTATCAGTGCTATAAAAATGCACTGATTACTGTATAAAAGACACTGGCAGGGAAGGGGTTAACACTAAGGGTGATCAAGGGGTTACAAATATGTTCCCTGGGAGGTGTTTCTGACTGGGAGTACAGAGAGATCACTGTTCCTTATCACTAGGAAGAGACTATCACTCTGTACTTCCCTGTCAGAATGGGGATCTGTTCGTTTACATTAACAGATCCCCAGTCTGGCTCTCTGTAGAGTGATCATAGGTGGCAGGCGGACATCGCAGCTACATGCATCAGCTCCCCCCGCCATGCAGCGGGCGTGCCAGCCTGCCTGCTATAGCTATTAAAGGGGCCGATGTACAGCTATGGCGATTTTGTGAGAACGAGCCGACCCGTCGCAGTATAATGATGGTGGCTAGTTGGCAAGCAGTTAAATCGCCCCCTTGCTTGCAAAGGCAAACATACACGTAAGTCTGGTACTTATATGTAAACAGTGATTGCACCACACTTGAGGTTTCGCCGCAAATGTTGGAGTGAGCAGTAATTCTAGCGTCAGAGCTCATGTTTAACTCTAAACTGATAACTTGTAAAGGCTTTTAAATTATTACCTATGGGCAATAGGTATCGTAGTTTGTTTCCATTTTATAGGCATGTACAATTTTAAGTCTTAACATGTTTAGTAACCATTTACCCCACACAATCTCATCTTTTATATTGCACTGCATTTAATTTAAGTATATTTTTTACTGAACATTTGTGTTTGTTAAACATCCGTGCAAATATTTATTCTTCAGGGCCTCTGCTTTCAGAAAATCTATAATGTTTGGGGGTTCTGTTTTATTTTCTAGCATGTATGAAAAAATGTAACCTGTATATGAAAGAATTTCAAAATGGCCCCGGGGGCAAGTTTTTAACACGGTACCAAATTGTTTGTTATTATTCTTTAAAGTGATTGTAAAGTCTTGTTTTTTTTCCCCCTATAAAAATAACAAACATGTTGTACTTACCTGGTCTGTTGCCATTGATTTGTACAGAGCAGCCCAGATCCTCCTCTTCTCGGGTGCCTCTTCTGTGCTCCTGACCCCTCCCTCCTGTTGAGTGCTCCAACAGCAGCTTGCTATGGGGGCACCCAAGCCGAGCTGCAGCTCCATGAGTCCATGCAGACACAGCTGCGGTTCGACCCCTCCCCTCTCTCTCCTGATTGGATAACTGAGATTGCTGGATGTGGGCGCCAATGGCGCCGCTGCTGTGTCTCAGCCAATCAGGAGGGAGAATCCTGGATGTCTTAGACACTCATGGACAGAGATGGCGCTCAGGTAAGTATTAGGGGGGCCAAGGGGGGGGCTGCTGCACACAGAAGGCTTTTAATCTTAATGCATAGAATGCATTAAGATTAAAAACCTTCTGACCTTACAACCCCTTTAAATGCGATGCTACATTAGTTTTCTTTTCTATGCCTTTATTCCTTTATTTTCACCTAGTGATCAGGCCAGTAACACACTTCCTGTCTTAGGGTGGCTCCAATCTGTGGCGGAGCAACAGAGCCACTTTTGGACAGTAGCATGGTCAGTCTGGGGGGGAGGGTAGTGTTAGTTTCACTAACCGATTTAGATAGACTCTACTAACAAATTGAGCCCAGGTTCACACTGACAGTGGGAATGAAATCATGAGAGTTCAGCTGAACTTGCACAATTTCATTCCCACATGTCAGTCCGGACTTCGGGGTGCGATTTCGGAGACATCTGTGTGGGTTGCTGCACATATGTCAATGGAAATTGCACTTCGAAGTCACCAAAAGTAGTACAGAAACTACATTTGGGGATTTGGACAGTGCAAGTGCCGCTGATTTGGCATGCGTTTTGACAGGTCAAATTGCATGCCAAATCTCTCCAATGTGAACCAGGGCTAAATCTGAACTTCAGCGAACCCCTGTCCAAGCAGTTGCAGAAATAGCTTTTTTTTTTTTCCCTTGACGGATAAAGGTTTTACATGTATAAAAGCTGACCATTGTAAGCATCCCTGTCAGTGGTAAATGGTTTGTCTCAACCTGGTTATCTGACTGTTGCTGGACAGGTTGCACTGCTAAAGGGAGTTCAAAAATAATTGACTTACTGGCTGGATCGTCAGATGAAAATAAAATAAAAAAATAAAATGGCTGAAAAAGTAACAACCACCACCATTGGTAGGCTGTAATGCAATGCATTCTTGTTTTGGATTTAATATCACTTTAAGCTAAGCCAGGCGCTGGGGATGTCTCAGACTGCAGTTTGATGGATAATTCGTATAGATGTGTCTGACCTTCATGAATCCTAAATGTCTGTTTGCAGCCTAATGCCGCATACACACGACCGGACTTTCCGGCAGACTAGGTCAGATGGAATCATTCCGTTGGACAATCCGATCATATGTGGGCTAATCCGATTTTGTTTTTTGCATAAAAAATCCGAGGGGCCTAGAAATGGAACATGTTTCAAATCTGTCCGACGGACTCAATTTCTATTGGGAAAACTGTTCGTCTGTATGCTGGTCCGACAGACCAAATACCACGCAAGGGAAGCTACTGGCTATTGAACTTCCTTTTTTAGTCCCGTCCTACGTCATCACGTTGTCACGTTCAAAACAAACGGTCTTTTGAACGGACTTAGTCCATTCATGTGTGGCCAAGTCCGTTCGTTTGGAAGGTCTGTCGGAACTCTGCAGAAAGTTTGTCAGGAAGACAGTCGGACCTAGTCTGCCGGAAAGTCTGTGTACATGGCATAAGAAGTGTGCAAAGTAATGCATATGAAGGACACATCCAGTATCGTAATACTTATGTTTCTTCCCACTGAGCCACCCCATTTCCTAAAATCACCTACTGCTAGTCTATTGTAAGGGAGACAGGAGTACTCCATCCCACCCATAGCGTCCCCAGAGCGAGAAGAATCCTGCACAACACATAATCATTTGACGATCTCATGGAATCTCATTTTAGTAAGTGTGTGTGCTTTAGTGAGTATATCTATTTAAAAAAAGAAAAGAAAATTTGTGTAGGATTTTAGATTTCATATATCATTGGTAGTTCAGTTCCTTTGTTACACTGTATCTGTACTGTAAAACCGTGTCTGATATGACTTGATATTCCACTGGTAAGTACAGTATGGGTCCTTTCACACGTGCTTGTATATGTACAGACTCTGGTTTGCTCAGCAGGATTTGATCCGCTGATCCCTTGCTGAGCAGGCGGATGACGGGTCCGTTTCCACTCGCTGTGCGGAGATGGACCTGTCAAAGTCCTGCTATCCTCTATGGCAGTGGTCATCAACTCTGTCTTCAGGGCCCACTAACAGGCCAGGTTTGCAAGATGAAATACATTGGGTAATCAGCCAAGCAAACCTTCAGCTGCAGTGTGGAGTGAAATGTTTAGTAGTGGTAATATTACAGTGTGACCACTTTCAGCTGGTTGTCGGGATCTGGCACATGCCAATGTCCTAACAACCAGTAACTTATCCCTGCCTGGCATATTTATCTGTCAACCAGGGATTATTGACTTACAGGTGAATGTAAACCAATATCATAGTGTAGTATTTGTATTTCTGTTAAAGGAGTCCTGGAATTTAATTGGCTCAGCCATACAACACAGCCCTGCCTGACAGTGAGGCTCAGTTCACACAGCGGGCGGCACGACTTGCGGCGCCGCGACCTGCACACGATCAGCGGCGACTTGCAAAACGACTTCTATATAGAAGTCAATGCAAGTCGCCTGAAGTCGCCCTAAAGTAGTACAGGAACCTTTTTTCGGAGCGACTTGAGTCGCTCCTATTAGAACGGTTCCATAGTACAGAACGGAGCGCCTGGACAAGTCGCCCCTGTGTGAACCGAGCCTAAAGGAGAACTTTTTTGCTTGTAGTAGTTCAGTAATGGGTTTTGCCCCTCCCCTGCCCTGAGACTGGACATTGATGCACTGGTATCTGTCACTTTGCTCTCATGTTCTGTCGGCATGCTTCTTGCACTGCAGAAAAATGATCTCCTTTTGTATTGCTTCTCCCTCTCCCAGTCTGAGCTCTGCAGTACAGTAAATTGTAAGAGACTGATACTGAGCCAAGTTCAGGTTCTTGCATTGTTTGCGATTTAAAATTTAAAATAAATACATTTAAGATCGTATTAATAAATAGAAAGCTGCATTAAGTTGTGTATTTTTATACCTGCCTGAAGTTTGGCGTAAATCTTTAAAGGGTCAGTCCACCCTGTACTAATATGTCAGTGTTGGGTGGTTGATGTTGTGTTTGGTCACTTACCACCCTCCCACAGTTCTCGAAAACGTCACCAGCAAATTCTCTGTACATACGTTTTAACAGAATGAAGTTGAATCTACTTTGGTCAGTGATTCTGTGCATCAACCTTTGATCTTCTCCAATGCCAAGTTTGAATGTTCCTTTTTTTTTAAAGGTTGGTGACATAGTCGAAGTGAGAGACGATGAAACTTTCCCCTGTGATCTTATCTTGCTGTCCTCCAGCTGCATTGATGGCACCTGTACTGTTACTACAGCCAGTCTGGATGGAGAGTCCAACTTCAAGGTATTATTTCAGCAGAATGATCATCATTTTTCTAGTACATCTCATATAATAATCCAACGCCAAATTACTTTTTCATCTTTAGCATATTGTTATAGGCGTAGGAACAACTGTAACAACTTTAACTTCCAGTAATGGTATCTCAAACTTATCTCAATGGAGGCCAGAATTAAAAATGTCTTAAATCATGAATAAACAATTCTGATGGGTTTAGCTCCATGTCTTGCTAATGGAATTCTGTTATCTTTCTGTTCTCTCTTTCTTTCGGTTTCTCTCTCTATCTCTCCCAAAATTCTATCACCGTGCTTGGCAATATAGGAAAAATTATCCGCACTCCGGTTGTTGCTCTTAAAATTTCTTCATTTTATTGAATAGCCACAGTGAATAAACGCTGATTAAATCGTTTGACGCGTTTCAGCCTATAAGGCCTTAGTCATAACATAACTGGTGGTTATGACTAAGGCCTTATGGGCTGAAACACATCAACTGATTTAATCTGATTTAAATTTTAAGAGCAACAACCGGAGTGCGGATCATTTTTCCTACATTACTCTACTCAGCCAGCGACTGTAAATCGAGCACCTGGGAGCTCTGCTATCTATGTGGTGTTATGGATAGTAGCACTGAATTTTCTGTTTATACTGTACTTGGCAAGGCTGACCCAGGTGGAACAGTAACATATACATAGTCAAACCATTTACAAACAGAGGAGTCACAATGCATCAGTGTTTTCAAGCGTAGGTTGTCATCTGCCTGCTCAAAGATAATTCAATACTAGTATACCTTTGACAGTGGGCCACTCGGAAGCTTGTACAACCTAGTAAATGTTCCTACCTCAGTAATGTCTACCTTGCAGTTCCATGGCAGCATGTATTGCTCTCTTTTTAGCCTTCGCCCCGTGCTGGGAAACTCTAGAACAGGGATATGCAATTAGCGGACCTCCAGCTGTTGCAGAACTACAATTCCCATGAGGCATAGCAAGACTCTTAGAGCTACAAGCATGACAGCCAGAGGCAGAGGCATGATGGGGCTTGTAGTTTAGCAACAGCTGGAGGTCCGCTAATTGCATATCCCTGCTCTAGAACTACATGGTACCTAAGCTTTCGGCATTACAACTGGCATTCTTGACACATTTTAATGCTGGTGGCTCATAATGTAGTACACATCAAGCTCACTTTTGTACATGGATGTGAGGATATCTGTGAAATTTGGGGCCATATCATTCATCGGACAATAACCGAGTGAAACCTTGTTGGCTAGTTAAAGCGGAACTTCAGTCATTTTTTTCATCTTTACTTCTATTAAATCTTCTGCCCTTGTTGTTTTAACTTTGGATAGTAAAACATTTATTTTTTCTGCCAGTAAATACCTTCTACAGCGCACTTCCTGTTTCTTGTCTAGAAAAAAGCCTAGGCTTATGACAGGGATCCTCAAACGACGGCCCTCCAGCTGTTGCGAAACTACACATCCCATGAGGCCTTGTAAAACTCTGACATTCACAGACATGACTAGGCATGATGGGAATTGTAGTTCCTGAACAACTGGAGGGCCGTAGTTTGAAGACCCCTGGCTTATGACATCATGCACAGCTCTCTCTCGCTCTGAGAGTTTACTAGGAAGGGGGGGTGGGGAGTCATAAGAGAGCCAATGAGAGCTGCAGAGCTGGAGGTGTGCCTCCTGTGTGTCTGTAAATCCAGGAACTGAACAGGAAACGGCTTCAGCTGCCCACAGTTAAAATGGATGCAGCCAGGGTGGAGAGGAATTTCTGAAGAATATTTGGCAAGTACAGAATCGCAGTATATATAAAATAATATCCAAAGTGGTTGGAGGGAAACTTCAGAATGGCAAAGATGTTTTTATTGCAAACTATGTGAGCAGACTGCAGTTCTTTAACTTCATTGCACCGTGGCTGACAAACAATAATATGCTATAATTCTGTGAAATGTGTAATTTGATCTTGGATTCTCCACGAATATGTAATATGCAATAAAAACATTAGAATACTTGGCTGTTCTTTTGCTTGTTGCTGGGAGCTGCAATTGCAGGCCTGGGCTAGTGTATACATTGCTTTTTAGCATTTCTCCTATGTGCAGTTTTCTCTATACAGTAGAAGGAGCAGCATGCCTAAGAAAAGAACAAGAACTGCATCTGCTTCACAAACCTTCGACAGACTGATGGCTCTAAAAACCTCCCAGTTTTCTTCTGTTTTTGTTTTTTTGGTGCTTGGATGTAAAATGTGTAGTGGTCAAATATAATCTGTCAGTTTCCAAACCTCTTTCTGTGAATGAAAACGTTCATGTGTATTTGTTAGCTCTGTAACAGAGCGCCATGCACTTATTTTTTATTTTTTTTGGTAACCCTATTGCTGATTGGCCTTTATTATTTTTGGTGCCAGTTACTTAGGTTCAGACCCGCTGGGCATTTCCAGTGGAGGTCTAGCAGCCAGTCAGTGAGGAGCAGAGCTGACCATACAAAGGTAAATGAGGCCCTAGGGTAGTGATGGCGAACCTTGGCACCCCAGATGTTTTGGAACTACAGTTCCCATGATGCTCCACTACACTGCAGAGTGCAGGAGCATCATGGGAATTGTAGTTTTAAAACATCTGGGGTGCCAAGGTTCGCCATCACTGCCCTAGGGTAAGACTACCTTGGTGGATCTGCCCTAATTATATTAGGAAGAAGCCGGGATACTGCATGGAAGATTGAGGCTGCACATGATCGGGGATATATAGAGCTGATGATTTTTCCTTGGATAATTCCATCGTTACACTTTGTACTATTGGGAGATTAACTTGCTACCCCCAATAAATCCCGGATATCCATATATAATAACCCTTTGTTGTGTATTCCCATGTCTACTTGTAATCATATGGGGGGTCATGCCTGCCACTGGCTGTGTTCCTCACTCTTTTGTGGTCAACACATTTTGCTTGGTTTAACATTGTAATTGACCCTCTACGCTCCAGAAGAAGCGTTATTTGTCAACGCGAAACATGTGTGAGCACAGCACTGTCCGCCTAGTGTGAGGTGACGCACCCCTTCGCAGAGATAGCCCGCCCCCCACCCCCCCACCGGCTATATTATTTGTCCTTGGTGTTTGTATTTGTCTCATGTGGCAGTGTCAATACATTGGAGTTAATAATATCTAATGGTTTTAATTAGTTTTTAATCCATTTATTAATAAAAGACAATATTTAGTGCCCAAAAACTCCCATTTTATGTTGTTTCTATCTATATATATATATATATATATATATATATATATATATATATAATATATGTATGTATGTATGTATGTATGTATGTGTGTGTATGTGCATATATATTAAATGTATATATTTTTGGAGACAAAAAAAATAGCATGTATTATTTTTATGCAAATAAGCCTGCAAGGCATTGCACTTGCAATCAGTCTTCGTCCAGCTCTGTCTGTACCAGTGTATGGGTGGGTATCCACCATCTTGTATTCGGCCAACTGGTGACCTTTGATTATGTGTATCCATTATGTTGTAATATACGCATTACATATAAATAGCCATTAGGAGTTCTATGTGCAGTTCTTTATTTTTTTTTATTTTTTTTTTTGTCATCTAAATTTGTACAGTTTTTTTAATCTACTCTATGGTATAATCTTCTTCCCTCCCTTTTTTTTTTTTTTTTTTTTTAAATCTTCTATTTGGCTCATAGTCCCACCTATGAGGGTTTTTTTTCTTTCTAAGTGTATAAGCTGGAGGAAGTGTTGTGGACGAGTACAGCAATTGCCCCACTTGTGTTCCATTGAGAACTACAAGTTTGCCTACCGAGGTGGCAGACAGGACTTGTAATTTTATTCATTTGCAGATCTTTGTTAATGAATTATGTGGCTGTGCAGCCTGGGCATAAACTCACAAGTTGAAGCTGTTGCAGGACGGTTCTTGCACTCTGTTTCACATTTTGGGGGTGGGGGCTCCACTTGGCACCATGCTACGTCCTGAATATGGGTGTAACATGGCCTAAAAGGTAGAGTTCATCTTTTAACATTCATAGTTTTAAGTAATACCATTGAGATGTAGGCAAGTTAACAAACAACTTTGACTGAGCCAAGAAATGCTTCTGGCTCCCTTCTGTAGAGCAGCCGGGACTTTGTGAAGCTCACTGTAAGCTGTATAAGGTCGATGTGCTGGAAAACAAAATCTTGGCAATGACAGTTTGGATCTCTAAACTGCACTATAAATAGAATGAAAGCTAAGTGTTAGATTTTAGAAGGGTTTACATGAATGACGAGGCTGCTGGTAATGGGGTTCTAAAAATAGATCTGAAAGTCAAAGGGTTTCTTGAAATCACCATTACAATTAGTATGGTTTATATCTGCAATATCTGCATTCTGACTACCGTACTTATCTTTTTACTTTAGACCTATTCTGCTGTCCGTGAGACATTCACTTTGTGCACAGTTGAAGCTGTTGATGGTCTCATAGCCACCATTGAATGTGAACAACCTCAACCTGACCTTTACAAGTAAGTAGGAGGCATGGCAGGTAAAGCTACCCCCTCCCTCCTCCTCCCTCCCCTCCCTCCCCCTCCCTCCTCCTCCCTCCCCCTCCCTCCTCCTCCCTCCCCTCCCTCCTCCTCCCTCCCCTCCCCTTCCCCCTCCCTCCCCTTCCCCCTCCCTCCCCTCCCCTTCCCCCTCTCCCTCCCCTTCCCCCTCTCCCTCCCCTTCCCCCTCTCCCTCCCCTTCCCCCTCTCCCTCCCCTTCCCCCTCTCCCTCCCCTTCCCCCTCTCCCTCCCCTTCCCCCTCTCCCCTCCTCCCCTCCCCTCCCTCCACACACAAAACATGACAGTTTTGAACCTCCAGAGATCATGTCAAGATCAATATCTGGAAGCTACTATTGAATAAGGAAAAGAAAAACTCTGGACAGCCGCACTCTGGATCGAATAAAAAATGATTTGCGCCTTTATTTTTTCAAGTAAAAAATCACATCATACGAACCACAGCAAAAAAAAGAAAATGGAACACAAAGCTGACGCGTTTCGCACTAATATTAGCTCTTGGTCATAGCTAGTTTTATTTTTATTTTTTAAAGGTACATGTGTAGAGATTGCAATTCTTACTTTTGAGAACATGTTACATGTTCCACGCGATTTTAGCATGGAACATGTAACCTGTTCCCAGTGCTGCTGCCCGCTGCCCCCTCGCCCTGTGGCAGCAGTATGGGGAGAAGTTCCCTGTACTAGCTGTCACTGTTTGAAAACAGCGTAACTGTGTGGGGCTCCGCCCAAATGGATGCGTCATTCAGACACACAGCTCTGTGTGTCTGAATGAACTAAAAGCCCCAACAGCCTTAGCAGCTTGTAGTTCTCAATGCACTACCACAGCGCTGTGGAGCACTGTGATAGTTCATGGAGTCTTCCTGTCAGGGATTATCGGCTTACCTGTATGGGATGCTGGTGCAATGCTTTACAGGCTCCTACTAAGAAAAATAATAAATACACATTTATTTTTTATTTATTTTTACCTGCAAAAAAAAAGTAAACTTATCCTTTAAGCTTGTGGAACATGAAATATCAGAGCAACTGATATGCAAGTGCTTGTTCTGGGTCTTCGGTCAGTTATTCAGCAGGCAGTAATAGACAGACATGGCTTATGTCACTGGAGGTTACACTGTCACCAAAGGTTCTTCTATTTATTTTTTTCCATTCCCAAAGGATGTAGCCTGCCTGCTGAGTGACTGACTGACTGATTTTATTCTTGACATTCATCTTTGACATCTGACTGCTTTGCTTGGTACATGTGTTAATTTCTTAATGACCCTGTAACTGATCCTGGGAAAATGCAGACCAAGTGTTCCTAAGTTCCGAGCACGGTCTACTGCTGTTCTCAGAGTTGTATGACAAGAGGTCTCCGACCTTTCTAGAATAATTCATTATATTGAACTTATGTTGAAGTGTAAAGTTTATTTTTATTTTTTTTTTATTTTTTTGTTTTTATCCTGGTCGTACAGTACAGGACGCAGTGCTGGTATTCATAGACCATGGGTTATTTGCTGCTACCTATGATTTGACACTCTGGCAAAACCTTTTGCTAGGGCTGCCCCTAGAAGTTCAACAAAAATTGCAGCCTCAGATTGTTGGCAGTGTTTTAAGGTAATGGGCATGTTCTACAGGGACATTTTTCAGCTGGATCTTCTGTCAAAATCTGACTGCTTATTGCCTTGTGCTACCTAGGGGTTTCCAGATCGGTTAGACTCTGCGTGTACCTTGGAAACCATACCTAGACCCCCCTGTCTGTAATGTTTTGCTTTGGGCACTAAATCCTTGCATGAGGCACAAATGTTGGCATGAAGTGCAATGTGTGAATTTGGCTGCGGGGTGCTATACAAGTCCATAGATGTGGTGCATTTCTGTTTCCCAGACCCTGAATGACTCCTTTGAAAGTTTTCCCACTGTGACTGGCAAAAACTGGACCTTAAAAGATAAGTGCACTTATATGTAGAATGTAACATGCTGCAGCCTCTCCCATTCCCACCTCCCTGTGACGATGAGCTTGGGGTTATAAGGTGGTTCTACCTGTAGTGAGGGGTGAATGCTCACTAAAGCGCTTATAGACCTTGGGAGGTCATAATATCTGGTAAGCAGATATATTTGCAATACTTATCCTGTGGGGAGCACCAGGTGTCTGCACCGATTGAAGTTGGATTGACTCTATTCTTCAAGGTCACTATATGGACTCTTAGTTGGATTTTTTTACTTATCCCCCCCCCCCCCTTTTTTTCACTATTTTCAATAGATGGACTTTTTGTGCACACTATATATTTAGATAAGGGAGTAACAGCACAACACTGTATTCATTCTTCTGTTATGATGAGTACATATGTGTGAGTGCTGCTGTTTTTCACTTGCTTTTACTCATTTGGAATCATTATTTACACATAGCGCAGATTTTTTATTTTATATACTAAATATATATTGTTGATAAATTGCCAGTAGTTCTCAATGCTTATTGCCATTCAACTGAAGTTCAAACTTAGTGCTCTGCATTTGTCAATGTACATGTGATGTTTGGCTGTTAAATGTTCATCATTCTAGGGTGAACTTCCTCTTTAAAGGGTAGCTCCACGTTCATGGAAATAAATAAATATAGATAGATACATACCGTATTTATCGGCGTATAACACAATTTTTTTTCCCCCTGAAAATAGTGGGCAAATCAGGGGTGCGTTTTTTACGCCGACAGCGTACCTCGGAGGGAAACGAGTGCCACCAGAATTCACAAGCCGCAATCTCCTCTCCACTTGGTTCTCACATCACACACAGTCCCACCTCCGCCACCGACATTCGACCAGTCTTCTGTCTATCGCAGGAGCTGATCCAATGCCGGTGGCGGAGGCGGGACTGTGTATGTGACTGCAGACTGAGAGCCGAGGAAACGGGAGATTTTCTGCATTGAGAGATGGTGAGCTGTAATCAGGCAGCTGCTTTGATCGGGGATATGGGTGCAGATCAGGCTGCATTGAGGCTGCAGGTGGGCGCAGATCGGGCTGCATTGAGGCTGCAGGTGGGCGCGGATCGGGCTGCATTGAGGCTGCAGGTGGGCGCGGATCGGGCTGCATTGAGGCTGCAGGTGGGTGCGGATCAGGTTGCATTGAGGCTGCAGGTGGGCGCGGATCAGGTTGCATTGAGGCTGCAGGTGGGCGCGGATCAGGTTGCATTGAGGCTGCAGGTGGGCGCGGATCAGGTTGCATTGAGGCTACAGGTGGGCGCAGATCAGGTTGCAGGTGGGCGCGTGGATCAGGCTGCAGATGGGCACAGATGCATTGATGCTCACTGACCGTTATTTTGCTTCAAAGTATTTTTTTTTTTTTTTTTTAGTTTTTTTTTTTTTTTTTGTGTCTCTCTCTCTCTGTGTCTCGCTCTCTCGCTCTCCCTCTCTCTCACCCACTCACTCTCCCTCTCTCTCCCTCACTCTCCCTCTCTCTCCCTCTCTCTCCCTCTCTCTCCCTCTCTCTCCCTCTCTCTCCCTCTCTCTCCCTCTCTCTCCCTCTCTCTCCCTCTCTCTCCCTCTCTCTCACCCACTCTCTCTCCCTCTCTCTCCCTCTCTCTCCCTCTCTCTCACCCACTCTCTCTCCCTCTCTCTCCCTCTCTCTCACCCACTCTCTCTCCCTCTCACCCACTCTCTCACTCGATCTATATATGTATATCGTATACAATTGCAACTTAAGTCACATAGTAATTGAATGCTATTAAAAATGACCCTTTCAATCTGCAGCTCTGTAATTTTCTGTAAAATGCAATGCTATATGGCTACCTGGAGGTGTTCAAACACAGAATGTGTACAGAACGCCGCCAGAAACCTACCGTATTTATCGGGGTATAACACGCACCCCAGGTTTAGGAGGGCATTTTAAGGAAAAAAGTTTTAGGAGGGAAGTTTAAGGGAAAAAAAACTTACATTTAAATGCCCGTCAATGCAGCCTTATCAGTGTGCATCTGCAGCCTTGTCCATCATTGCAGAATGATCAGTGTCATTTGCAGCTTGCCCCACGCTGTTTGCAGCCTTGCAGAGTGTCATTTGCAGCTTGCCAGTGTCATTTCCAGCTCGCCCAGCGCCGTTTGCAGCCTTCCATGTTTAAATATCCCGCCGCCGAGACAGACCGAGCGGCGCAGAAAAAGACAGAGCCGTCTGCTCGGCTCCGCTCGGCTCGTAGTCCCGCCTCCCTGCTGTTTCTGGAGCGAGCGCTGCTGAAAAAGACAGAGCCAGTGTTCTGCCTAATACAGTCCGCCCATCAAATGCTGTCCGCTCCGTACTGCGCATGCGCAGTACGGAGCAGCCGAAGCTTCGGAAAAACTCCGAAGTTGAACGGCGCCTGCGCCGTGAGTGGAGGAGGTAGCCCCACTATCCAAGCGGACATAGGGTTAAGAATTTTAGAGGGCCCCTCGCGGGCGAGCTTCGCTCGCCACGCTTCGGGCTCGGCCTCGCTCCGCTGGGCTCTTTTTTATTCTAACTCTATGTCCACTTGGATAGTGGGGATAGAACCTGGACTCACGGCGCAGGCGCCGTTCGTCCTCGGCAATTTTCGGAATCTGTGTTCCTGTGTACTGCGCATGCGCAGTACGCAGGGGACAGCATCTGATGGGGGACACTATTTTACAAGACACCGGCTCTACTGTGTATTTGGCTTGGCTTGGCTCGCAGTCCCGCCCAGTATGGGCGGGACTGCAAGCCGAGCCGAGTACACAGTAGAGTCGGCTCGGTCTTTTTCGGCAGCGCTCGCAGAAACAGCAGGGAGGCGGGACTACGAGCCGAGCTCTGTCTTTTTCGGCGGCGCTCGGTATTTTTCGGCGGCGCTCGGCCTTTTTGCCTCACAGACAGTGGGGATCGGCGTATAACACGCACCCACGACTTTTCCCCCAATTTTAAGGGGGAAAAAGTGCGTGTTATACGCCGATAAATACGGTAAGTTCCTTCTTGTGCGATTGGCTCACTGACTTTCCCAGAAGTCTGCAATAAGATGCAAGTTGGGTAACTGGCATCCCCTGCAACAAAAATTTTATTTTTGGGAAGATAGTGTCTTGACATGAATTTAAGGCTACTGTAAGCAGACATTTTTAAAAAATGTTTTTACATTCAATTTAAAACATTTACAAATATACAGTGACCCATGCACTGTTTATAGTTTTAGACCTTATTCAGATGGGCACTGATACCCATATGCAGTGACGGGGTGATTTAGTTTATTTGTCCCTAGGTGGCAGGAGCTGCGTGCAGGCAGCCCATTCATGTCTGTGAAGATGCAGCAACTGCATGGACACGGCTAACCGTCCGAACGTCACAGGTGTGTGTTGGGGGTGGTTCACACCTGTCACCCTTAGAATGAGTGACTATGTCCATGCAGCCACTGCATCTTCATAGACATGCAACACCTGCCAGCTAGGGATGGATAAATAAAAATGGCCTCTTTACTGTGTAGAGGCATCCGTGTCTGTGTGAACAAGACCTTACAGCCTCATTTTATCGAAAAGCCTTTATTCCTCCTTTTTTTTTTTTTTTTTTTTTTTTTATATAGTTCCTCCTGTAATGGGTAATCATTAGTCAGCAGCAGTCTTTTCTGAAGAAATTACTAGACTGTAGCTTAAAACATTTAATTAAGAATCCTGTCTCAATTAAAATAACTAGAGCATTCCATTAAGCAATTTCTTGGATTTTTAATTATACAATCTTCTGATTTTCTGACACTTTCAAGTGTGGGGGCTTTCAGGCGTGTGTGGTTTGATTCCTTTTCCTTTTTTTTTTTCTATGCAGTAATCTTCTCTGTAGAAATGGGATGTATTGTTGCTTGGAGGTCAAGAACATGGTTGGCTGCTTGCTGAACAAGCCTTTTTTTACATCCTTTCTTCTGCATGTAAACAAATCAACTTGTATTGTTTTCCTTTAGAGATCTTCCCGAAGCTCCCCCTTCAGGCTGTGCTGTTCCCCTCTACGCCCCATCATACTATTGTTGAGATGTTTAAGTATATAAAATAATTACTACTTCATTTTTTAGCGCCGTATAAAAAAAATGAATAGAATTCATTTGGTTACCAATAGTGTTGTAGCCATTAATGGCAAGACCTTTTGGCTCCGTTATATTTAATGCTGAAAACGTGTGTGTGTGTGTGTGTGTGTGTGTGTATGGTATGTATGTATGTATGTATGTATGTATGTATGTGTGTGTGTGTGTGTGTGTGTGTATATATGTATATGTATGTATATATATATATATATATTTATTTATTATAATTTTTTGATTTATTTATTTTTTCCTAATTCAGTACCAAACACATTAGTTTTGGTCCATATCTCATCCCCTGCAGGCAGCTAAATACAATTGTTTAATACTGCATTGTGTAAAAAAAAAAAAAAAGTGCAAACAAGGCTTTACACAGAAAGATTGTGTATTTTGCAACATTGTCTGTTTTAGATGTAGTAGATATTTGAATTTTAGCACAGGTTGTATATGTGCATATTATACTTATTTAGCCATAATATACACTGATGCGGTTCAGTGTGGTTTACATTGGAGTGCCAGTGCAGTGTAAATTTGTAATACAATTTGTGCTTTTCAGTTGTAATTCCCACAGTCTATAGAGCTCAAAATCGCACCGCTCTGCACTAAACTCACACAGGACCCTTTTTGTGAACTGCGCCAGGATCGCACCGCATGTGTATGAACCGCCTTCATAGGAAGCCATATTTTTTTAATTGACACGCCGCATTAAATTTGAGCAAGTGTGAATGGGGACTTAAAGGAAGACGTATGGCCAATACTTTTTGGCCATATTTCTCCTTTGGGTCATGGGAGTGCCCTTAGTTCTACACTCCTATGACCCAGATTCAGCGTGCTCTCAGCTGATTTCACGGGCCCATCCAGATGTTTGATCAGCATCTGGCTCATCCACTCGATACACTGCTCAAAGCCTGAACCAAACGCTCCCCCCCCCCCCATCCCGTTGTTCCAGTGAGCGTGGGAGATGCAGAGCATAGATTTAGTGACTGACTGTTACTGCTCTCTGTTCAGTGAAGACTGAGCGATTAGTGGTTATGTGATTGTTCGGTTCTCTGTCTTAAAGCCAGCAGAGGACAACTGCAGTATCAGATCCATGCTGCCACCAAATAGGTGGATAAGAGATTATATATATATATATATATATATAATGTGTGTGTATGTATGTATATAGAATTTTTTTTTATAACCGCTGCTTTGCATATCAATAAAGTTTATAAAAAAAAAGTTGATTTGCTGGATGGTTATAAGGGATACAATGCCTCGAAAAAGTATTCATACTCCTTGAAATTTTCCACATTTTGCCATGTTACAACCAAAAACAAAAACATAAATGTATTATTTTATTGGGATTTTATGTGATCGACCAACACAAAGTGGCACATAATTGTGTAGTGGAAAGAAAACAATTAATGGTTTTCAACATTTTTACAGATAAATATGTGGAAAGTGTGGTGTGCATTTGCATTCAGCCCCCTTGTGTCAATACTTTGTAGAACCATCTTTTGCTGCAATAACACCTGCAAGATTATTTAGGGATGTCTCTAGCAGCTTTGCACATCTAGAGAGGGACATTTTTGCCCATTTTTCTGTGCAAAATATCTCAAGCTCTGTTGGATTGGGTGGCGAGCATCTGTAAACAGAAATTTTCAAGTCTTGCCACAGATTCTCAATTGGTTTTAGGTCTGGACTTTGATTGGGCCATTCTAACACATGAATATACTTTGATCTAAACCAGGGGTAGGGAACCTTGGCCCTCCAGCTGTGGTGAAACTACAAATCCCATCATACTTCTGCCTCTAAGAGTTATGCCTTTGATTGTTGGGGTCTTGCAATGTCTCATGGGACTAGTAGTAGTTTTAAAACCGCTGGAGGGCCGAGGTTGCGTACCCAATCTGAACCATTCCATTGTACCGCTGGCTGTTGTTTAGGGTCGTTGTCCTGCTGGAAGGTGAATCTCCTCAGTTTCAAGTCTTTTGCAGACTCGGCCAGGTTTTCTTCTAAGATTGCCCTGTATTTGGCTCCATCCATCCGCCCATCAACTCTGACCAGCTTCCCTGTCCCCGCTGATGATGTGTTCACGGTGATATGCAGTGTTAGTTTTCGATAACACATAGCATTTTTCTTTTAGGACAAAAAGTTCATTTTGGTCTCATCTGACCAGAGCACCTTCTTCCACATGTTTGTGTCCCCCACATGGCTTCTGCAAATGGGACTTTTTATGGCTTTCTTTCAACAATGGCTTTCTTCTTGCCACTCTTCCATAAAGGCCAGATTTGTGGAGTTAACTAATAGCTGTCCTGTGGACATATTATCCCACCCAAGCTGTGGATCTCTGCAGCTCCTCCAGAATTACCATGGGCTCTTGGTTGCTTCTCAGATTAATGCTTTCTTTGCCCACCCTGTCAATTTCGGTGGATGTCCAAGTCTTGGTAGATTTGCAGTTGGGCCATACCCATTCAATTTTCGGATGATGGATTGAAAAGTGCTCCGTGAGATGTTCAAAGTTTGAGGTTTTTTTTTTATAACCTAACCCTGCTTTAAATGCTCCACAGCTTTATCCCTGACCTGTCTGGTGTGTTCCTTGGCCATCATGATGCTGTTCACTAATGCCAGCCATACACGGTTCAAATTTCAAAAGAAAGAATTTTCTTTCGAAAATTGTATCTAAGAATTTTCGTACGAATTTCGCACCATTAGTGGGCTGCAGTAACAGCCGATTTTCGTGCAGAAATCAAATTTGAGGAATCGGACATGTTGGAAATTTTTTGAAAAACGAACGATAATTTCTAATTAATAATTTCTAATCAATGATGGGAGAATCATGCGAGAAATGTAATAAGAAAATTTACGGAGAGAAAAGAAGATTCCCGGCCACGAAATTTCTTTTCTGTAGCAACATGAGGGGAAATTGAAGGCTTGGTCGACTGAATTTCGAAAATCAATGGTGGCATCATCGGATCACAAAAAAATAAACTTTCTGATTTTGAAAATAAAATTTGTTCGAAATTTGACCATGTATGGCCTGCATAAGGTCTCTAACAAACTTCTAAGGAGTTCACAGAACAGCTGTATTTCTACTGAGCTTAAATTAGACATAGGTGGGCTCTGTTTACTAATTAGGTGGCTTTTGAAATCAATTGGTTCCACTAGATTTTAGTTGGAGTTATCGGAGTAAAGGGGGCTGAATGCAAATGCACACCACACTTTTCAGATATTTATTTGTAAAAAAAAAATTGAAAAACATTTATAATTTTCCTTCCACTTCACAATTATGTGCCATGTTGTGTTGGTCTATCACATAAAATCCCAATAAAATACATTTACGTTTTTGGTTGTAGCCTGACAAAATGTGGACAAATTCAAGGTGCATGAAAACTTTAAGGCACTGTATATTATTTGAAGTTTTACTTTAAACTGTTCTGATTTGAATTGGTAAAGTGCGATTGCTAATTTTCATTTTTGTTGCTTCAATTTGAGATAGAAACAAGTCCTCTCTCAGTTCCTTTTCTTTATTGGGACTGACAGCATCAGGTATACACAATATACATTTTTGCCTAATCTTCCTGGTTTCTGTTTGGGGTGAATTTAGTAATGGGTTCAGTAATTTATAGCAAATCATTTTTCTACTTGGTCATCCCAAAAGGTGGTAAGCAGAGCTCCATCAAATACCTAATTAATACTATACAATTTACATGTAAGCTGCTTTACCTTTCACAATATTTATTTTTATTAAAGTGGGTTTCCCCCTAAAAAAAAATAAAAAAAAAAATGTAAAAGTCAGCAGCTACAAATACTGCAGCTGCTGACTTTTAATAATCGGACACTTACCTGTCCCAGGGTCCAGCGATGTGGAGGAACGACGCCCCCCCCCCCCCTCGTTCCCCGATACGCTCGCAGCGCCGGCATTCTTACTGTGGGCATCCGGCTGTGGCTTCAAAGCCGGACACCCACTGCGCGTTCGCGAGCGGCGTTGGGTGCCGTGATGCGCCACGCAGTCATCTGGGACACGTGACAGGTCCCAGATGACTGTGCGGCGCGAGGGGAAGTGATGTCACCAGCCCGGGCAAGGAAGGAGGCAGACTACGAGGGACCCCCTAGCAACAGGCATTTAGAGGTGAGTAAAAAAAAAAAAAATTTTCCCAAATTATTTTTATTTATTTATTTATTTTATGAATTTTCAGCAATTTTTTTTTTTGGTGGCAACACCACTTTAATTCTGTCTTATAAATCATACACCTCTGCCATGCTGCATAGCTAAAAAGCATAACACATTTGTTGAGAAAAAAACATTCCACTCTGGGTGATCGATGTACATTCCAAAGATTATAACCACCTTTGTTGCAGATTCCTACCTCTTTGTTATTCTGAAGAAATCCCTGTTCCTCTGTGCTGAGTGGGTCTATCGGGAGGGGTTTCATAATTATCAATCTGCTGTGGCATCTGCAGTGCACTAATGAGGAAAGCTGCTGGGCCTGCATCCCTTCTTAGATGTTGTTTCCTATTGGGAGCAATAACATTTTTGTTATAGGGGATGCCTGAGATCTGACTTTTATCTTAGGCAGACTTCTGGGGGGTGTTCTTTACAAATTCTGTGTACAGAACAACTTCAGGTAGCCATATTGAATTGCGTTTTCAGAAAATTACAGCGGTTGCAGTTTGAAAAGTAAAGGTCATTTTTAATGACATTCAATTGGAATGACTTGTGTCACTCTTGTATACGCTATAATTTTTTCTTTGCGGCGTTGCCCTTTAAAGCGGAGGTCCACCCTAAAATGGACCTTCCGCTCATCGGATTCCTCCCCCCCCTTCGGCGCCACAATTGGCACCTTTCAGGGGGGAGGGGGTGCAGTTACCTGGATAATCCAGGTAACTGCACCCACTTCCGGGCTAGCTCTCTGCGGAAAGGGGCGTACATTACGCCCCTTTCCGCAAGTGCCCGCCCCCTTCCGCAAGTGCCCCGCTGCCTGCCGGGAAACACACAGATCCCAGAGGCAGCGGGGACCGTCCTCATTGCGCAGCGCGGCTCGCGCATGCGCAGTAGGGAACCGGGAAATTAAGCCGAAAGGCTCCATTTCCTGATTCCCATACCCAAGATGGCGGCGGCAGCACTCGAGTGTCGATCTAGAGATCGGCTTCGGGTGCCGACATCGCGGGCGCGCTGGACAGGTAAGTGTCACTATTTTAAAAGTCAGCAGCTGCAGTATTTGTAGCTGCTGACTTTTAAAAAAAAAAAAAAAAACGCGGAGTCCCGGCGGACTCCCGCTTTAAAGATGACTATTTGAGTCTCACAGCATTTTGTGTCAGCCAGCCATCTGGAACTTTCTAACTGGGGTATAAATGAGCACTACTACAGTATACCGGTGATGTCCATTCTGCCCAGCGTCATGAATTTAGTATTCCTATAATGGCTGTAACTTCTGATGAATCACTAAGAATTATAAAATCAATACAGCCTAATTTCAGGTATACAGGAGAATAATACAAATATCAACAATATAATACGACAATATATATATATATATATCTATCACTGATCCAAGCGCTCAATGGAAAAATACCTCTAAAAAAAGCAGCTGTTATTAATCATATCTACACACATATAGTAATAATATTTCTACCGAAGTCATAGCAGCACTACTATATTAACAGCGCTAATAATTAATCTAATAATCCGCAAATATATATAATAAAACCTTATAAATAAAAGGGAGACAAAAAGTCCATAAAGTCCCCAAGCCGTTAATTCATAAAGTGCGAAAAGTGCTCAACAGAGTCACCAGATGAAAAGAAAAGATCCTTTCTGCAGGTTCACCACACAGCAAACCTGTATAAGAAACCTTGTGCTCTGTGTTGCCCCCTTTGGTTGTACACTTACCCCCTCAAGGGTTAATATCAAGCGCTTCACAAATCGCCACTCGATTTGCTCATACAGGTTATCAAAGAGTAGAAAAAATGCTCATTAAAGTATTCATCAGCTGGAGGTTCACTTTCACTCGGATTTCATTAAAAATGTCATGCAGAAAACACAAACAAAAAATAATCCATAGTGTAACCTGTTAAATTAGTCGATCGCACTCCACACACAATTAAAATACTGCTTACAATGTAAACACTTTGACTCTGCATATAATATCAAACATGTGTCCAGCACCGCTAAGTCATGACTCTCCGCTCCCCGATCAAATTGTTTCAGCAGGCAGGAGCAGCAGCGAGTCCCGGGAAAACTACCGTTCGCATACAGACACAGTCACGCTCATACGCGTTTCGTCATCACGTCTTCGTCGGTGGGCATGATCTTTTCTTTTCATCTGGGGACTCTGTTGAGCACTTTTCGCGTTTTATGAATTATCGGCTTGGGGACTTTATGGACTTTTTGTCTCCCTTTTAAAACTTTTATTTATAAGGTTTTATTATATATATATATTTGCGGATTATTAGATTATTAGCGCTGTTAATATAGTAGTGCTGTTTATGACTTCGGTTGAAATATTATTGCTATATACATATGTGTGTAGATATACAGGAGAATAATGGATTTCTTTTTTATTTATTTTTATTGTCAGATTTAATCCAGTTGTTTAAGTGGAGTGTGGAAAATAGATGTTTGAAAAAATATTCTTAGTGGAGTTTTGCATTCGTGCAGAATTTTTACAAAGTTTTCCACTTTAACAACCAATTTTGACCTGATATATCCACATACCATTGTAATTCAAATTATTATGAATGTTTGAAGTGCAACTAATCACGTACCTGATGCTGGAGACCAATGGAGAGAGGGCTTCCCTTGCGGCTAAGCTCCAGGCTCCCTTGATGGAGCAGGCTCCAAGAAGCAGGGGTTGCCTGCTGGAGGTGCTTGCAGAAATGCTCTGCCTGGAGTGTTCTCAGATGAGGTGCCCAGGTACTCAGATGAGACCCCTAGGATAGTGTCTGCAGACAGGTGCACCGTGGGAAGTAGCAGGATTCAGACGGAGCAGGAGTCAGGAAAGAAGCCCGTTCAGGTCAGGTACTGGGTATGGGCAAGAGCAAACGTGGTCAAGTGGGTACCCAAGGTCATACACAGAATAGCAGGATAAGACAGTCTGTTTAACAAGCCAAAGTCAGATCAGGAGGCAGGCATAAGATGGGTTCAGCGGCAACCTGAGTCGGTAAGGGGTATCCACAGATGCAAGTTAACCCATGAACAAACGCACTGGAGAGCCGAAGATCAACTAACAATCACAGAGCAACTGGCTCCCTTATAAAAGCCGTTTGGTGCCAGTTCCGTCCGGCCATGTGTCAGCATGCACCCTTTGTGCCTGCCGGCGTGCATGCATTCGGTCATGTAATATACTGGTAGGAATGCCAGGTCTTCGTGATCGTCTGCTGAGGATAGAGTCCTGACAGCAACATTTGTTGTTGTTATTCATTGATTTCTACTTTTTGTATTTGTGTGACCTTGCTGTATTTTTACCTGTTGTTTTTCTTTTTTCCAGGTATGTTGGAAGAATGAACATATACACTAACCAAGAAGTTAAAGCAAGGTAGTGCTCACCTGATCCATATAGAACCACACACTGACTTGCTGGTCAGTCCTAAGCTGCTATGCTCACTGGACGTTTGTAACATGGCTTTTAGAGCATCTGGCATTCTATTAGTTTTTTTTTCTGCCTCTAACCGCCCCTGCATGTTAGCCTATGTATCAATGCACACGTAGGTGTTTAGAAGAAGGGGCACTTAGAGGCAGGGAAAAAAAACATTGCCAGCATGTCCAGGAGCAGAGGTGTTTTGGCAGAAATTTTTTTTGGACTCCTGTAAACACGTCTAAATGAGCGTTAACACTCTTAATGATTATGCTTAATTAAATTATTATTTTGGTCAATGAAATTAATCTATTCCAAGCGCTTGAGGCACCTAAACATGTTACGTGCAGTTACAAGCGTCAAGCATTTTTTCTACCAAACCACTGCTGCCAGGAGGAAAGGCAAATGTCCTGTGTGCATGAGGCCTTAGAATCGTACCTGGCTTTTTTCCTCACAATGTTATTGTTTTTCTGTTTTAGGTCTTTGGGACCAGAAAATTTGCTGCTAAAGGGGGCAACTTTGAAAAATACACAGAAAATTTATGGTAAATGTGGCTCAACATTTAAACATGTATTTTTTTTCTCTTAGACACAGGCGTTGGTTAACTCTGTACCCAGTGCAGGGCTGTTTTTTTTTTTTTTTTTTTTTTTTTTTTTTTTTTTTTTCTTCCCCAGGACAGGTATACACGGGTTCTGTGCGCATCCCCATGCCGGTTTCTAATTGAGGTCTTTTGGGACAAGCAGCTGCACAAATATAGAAGCTGTCTCCTAATGTGACTTGAGAGTACATGCATTCCGAGACCCACACCTGTATGTCATATTGGGATACGGCGGCTGCGTCCGTGCAGTCACGTTTCACAATAGAAAACAAGGGGATTCCGGCGCTAGGATGCATGCAAATTCTGTTCTTCTCCATGCTGGGAAAAGACAGCCTTATATGGGGCACAAAGCTAATAACCCCTTGTGAATTTGTGAATGGATCTTACTCATCTGTAGATATTTGGACAGATCTGTCTGCATCACTGTCCTCCTTCCCCAACCAATATCTTGTGTCGCCTAATTAATGTACATTACTATGCTGTGCACAGACACTTCTGGCATCCAGCTTTTTTTCAGGTAGAAAAGTCCAGCCAATCGGTTTGAATAGTTTTCCCTAAATGTTACATCTATGAACACCTTTTAGATTTTTGACAATGGAAGCTTTGTTCATAGGCTGCTATAGGTGAGGAGTTCTATCACTTATGGTGGATACTGGATAATTTTATGGATCAGTCCTGGGTTTGCGATTGGCAGCGTTCTCCTGCAGCATACCATGCAGTTATGCTAGGTGAAGCATGAATTTAAGCAGTTCTTATACCTGTAGGTGTCGTGTAGTTTTATTGCCAGCCTATGGCTTTTTTTTCTTTTTATGCACTAAGCCTTAGCCCTTGTACACATGGTCGGACATTCTGATGGAAAAACACGGATAATCCGACCGTGTGTGGGCTCCATTGGACTGTTTCCATCGGAATATCCGACAGACAACATTTTAGAGCTAGGCTATAAAATTTTACGACAACATGATCCGATCGGACTTTGTCCGATCGTTAGTAGAGAATTCCGATCGGACAAAGTTCCACGCATGCTCAGATCAAATTACAAGACCAAAACTATTGGCTACTAGCCTGAACGTAGTCCCGTCGTAAGGAAATATCGTCATCACGTTCTGAACGATCGGATTATCCGACAACTTTGTCCGACCGTGTGTATGCAACACCAGTTTCGGACAAAATCCGACGGATTTGGTTGTCGGAATGTCCGACCGTGTGTACAAGGGTTTAGAATGCAATAATAAATTCTCTTTAAGGCTAGGTTCACACCGGAGCGATTCGGGAACGCCGCAAATCCGTGGCGTTTTCCCGCATCGCATGCCTCCCGCCGGCAGTTCACACTGCCCTATGCGGACTGCTGGGAGTGTCAGTGAAATGTTAATGACACCCCCAGATCAGTCCGCATATCGCAGTGCGATCTGCAAACTCGGACAGGAATCGGATCGCATGGTGTGAACACCCATGCGATCCGATTCTGCTGCGGACCAAAAAAAGGGTCCTGTGCAAGTTTGCGGCGGGTGCAATGCGAATTCAGCCATACTATCTGTATGGCTGAACTCGCATCGCACAGAGATCGGATGTGATTTGCAGTGCAGTGCGGTGCGAATCACATCCGGTTCTCGCTGCCGCGGCGGTGTGAACCCAGCCTTACAAGTCTGACTGCACTTAAATGTTTTGAGAGTGGGATAAAAAACAAAATTGGCAGTTTTAGACTTTGGTGACAAATATATTTGTCAGTGTTCTGTTTTGTAAATAAATAGCATGTTTACTGCTATTAATTATTCGTTTGTACTTGTGTGTGTATGATGGAGGGAAGGCTTATCTACAAAGTAGTACAAAAAAAGAAAGGAAACCCATTTTTCCATGTTATATTATCCATATCCTCCTTTTATGTTTTGCAGGTGTTGCAGTGTATACTGGCATGGAGACCAAAATGGCTTTGAACTACCAAGGAAAATCCCAGAAACGATCTGCTGTTGAAAAGTAGGTCTGGTTTTATAAACAGCTTTTCTGTAGTTTATATTATTTGTTCCCATGTGCATTGCTGACATTTTGTTTGTATGTGTAGACAGATAACATAGTTGCAGCATTTCCTCTGTACACTTTCAAGGCCAAGGTTGCTTGCCTTTTGAGATTTTTAGCAAAATAATAGTCTTCCGAGTTCTTCTTAGTTCAAGGACAGCTAATAAAAAGTCTACCATGATGATGTAGTCCTTTAGTTATCACGTTGTATGTCCCACCAGGGCATTGTAATGTAGTGAAACTCAGTGTTTTAGCTGCTGGCCCCATTCTTACATTGTTTCAACAGTAAAATGGAGAAGATGATTACTTACGGTGAGGCAATATGCATGCATACTGTGTACTTGTGTTTAAAGTGGTTGTTAAGCCACTATCTCATCTTTTATATCATCCCCTCTGTCAGATAAAAAGCTGTATCCTAGTGTCTGTACTATATAACAAAAAAAGCAGATTTCTACCTTTTTTCACAGCATCGCCCAGCGATCACATGACTCCAGGCTCTCTGCTCTCCCCGTCTGATAGCTCCAGTGGGTGGGGGTGATATTCCCCGACTCACGTCAGCCAGGGAGGAGAGAGCTTGGAGTCACATAAACGCAGGTAGACATCACAGGCACTAGGATACAGCTTTCTATCTGACAGAGGGGATGATATAAAGATGAGATAGTTTCTCTTTTGTTAGTTGACGGACACATTATCTTTATCTTGACCTTAGGGTTATATCGCTCCTTTAGGAGAGGACTAGGCAGAAAGTGTTAAAAACAGCAACACTTGCACAGTACCACCCAGGGGGCGGTCTTACTGGCTATAACCCCTCACACTGCATCCAGCAACACTTTTTTTCTGCCTAGTATAGGAGAAGGACCTGGCTCCCGATGGGACCATTGATCCTGGGAATTTTTTTCTTTTTTCTGCATTTTTGATTCCTGTGATCTACAATCAACAGCCGGGCTGGATGAAAAGCTGGATAATATAGATCCTTGTAGCCTCCCCAGCCTGGCCATTGAGCGTGAGCAGGCCCTATCTACGTGCTGGGTCGGCCATGACATGCCCCGTCTGATCGAGGGGCGGCCGGTGAGATATATGCTCCAGGGCACACATATGACCGGGCTGCTGCTGTCTGTGTCAGTGTGCCGTGGCCGACAGCCCATACTGCTTGGGTGATGGGTCTGTCCGTGGAATGCGTCCAGCAGCCCCTGCAGGAGGGGTAAAAATGGTTCCATCTGTCTTGGTAGGATGAAGCAGCTGGGCATTCTCTGGGAGGTCGACTAGGTGGTCTCTCACTCTCCCTTTCTTCTCTCCCTGTCCCTTCCCTCCTCTCCATGCTATGGGCCGCTGTGTGACTGGACACATGGGGGTGCGGTGCATGTACCTGGCTTGGGGTCCTCCGGGGGGGCTCTGGGTCCTGGTAGAGGGCTGCTTTGGGTGTTGTGGGTCCGGTCCTCCTCTTCCTGTTTCTGGGCCACAGTGGGGTGTTTGTGCTGTGTGTGACATATGGGGAGACCGCCACATGCTCTGTGGCCATTTTCCTGGGGCTGCAGCCATTTTTTTGTAGCCACAGACAGTTTTTGCCTTTTCAGACATTTTATGGTAGTTCGGCGGCCATTTTCTCTACACCCTCAGGCGTTTTTGCTGAGGCAGCCGGTGGCCATTTTCTAGTAGCCTCAGGTTGTTTTGCCTCTAGAGCTAGGTGCTTGTTTCCTTCTTGAACAGCGTGCTTTTCACACAGACACCTCATGGATGACGCAGGGGAGAGGGGACATTAGCAGTACCTGGGTCAGGTTGATGAGACCTGCGGGGGGCCCCTCAGTCTGCGGTAGCTAGGAGGGTGGAATTTTGTGTCACTTGCCTTAGGTCCCTAAGGGGTGACAGGCGAGTGTGGGTCAGCATGGCGTCGGAAGCTGTCGCTTCTTCCCCAAACAACCCTGTTATTGCAACTGGTTCCCCTGCAACTGTGATGCATATGGACGCTCTGTCAGCTTTCCTGGAGGCCTTTGTTGCCAGGGTGGAAGCGGCGTGCTGGCGCAAGGGGGGTAAAAAACTCCCCCTCCCCCCACCGTCTTCTGGGGAAAGCTCTGATTCAGACTCGTGACTGTCACAAACTATGAAGGACGGCCCCTGTTCTGACGTATCGGAGGATGTGGACCAGGACCATTAGGACAGTGAGGATGACTCCGTGTCCGGGTCAGCGCAGGAAAAGGCGATTGTAGGAGCACTTATTACAGCGGGGCGGTATACCCTGAAAATGGAGGCTACGGCGGGGCCTCTACAGAGGTGTCGGCCCCTTTTGGGTCCCACAAGCCGGCCCGCACTGCTAAGGTGTTTCCTTACCCAACTTATTTTGATCAATTTATTTACAAGGAGTGAGGAAAACTGCAGTGGGCCTCTTCAGTCCTGAAACGCATGGCGGTGCGTTGCCCCTTTGAGGAGAGTTTCCTGAAGAAATGAACATCTCCGATTGTTGCCCCTCCGGTATCCAGGTTAAATAAGGCAACCACAATTCCGGTGCAAGCGACTCCAGCTTTCAAGGACCCTGCCGACAGAAGGGCCGAGGCGGTTGCCCGGTCCATGTTTACGGTGGTGGGGTCAGCATTGCGGCCAGTGTTGGCCACAGCCCTGGTGTCAGACGCTTACTGAATGGGCAAAATTGTTGCAGTGCGAGTTGGAGAAGCAACAGGCTTCTCCAAGCCTTAAGTATGTCTGTCTTGATGTGGCCTTAGATACGGCCCCCTTGCTTTCTAGAGCCTCTGCATCAGCAGTAGTGCTACGTTGCTTTATTTGTCTGAAATGCTGGTCTACGGACGGCAGGTAAGCGTTCCCAGTCTGACAAGGTGCCTGCTGAGGGACAAAAGCATCCCTGGTTTCACAAGCCAAACAAGTCTGCGAGCAAATCTGTTACCGCATGAAGGTTTGCCCCTGCACGACTCTCGGATGGGGGGTCGCCTTCGGGAGTTTGCAGCTCAGTGGACCTCCCTACTTTACGACCAGTGTGTCTGCGAACTGGTTTCATCAGATACAAGATAGACTCAGCAGCGAGGGATCGCAATCATGGGTTACCTGGATGACCTCCTTCTGAGAGCAGCTTCTGCCTCAGAATTAAGGGAGGATGTGGCAAACACTATACAAACTCTTTGGGAGTTTGGTTGGGTACTGAACCTACAGAAGTCGGTGTTGGTGCCGACTCAATGCCTGGAATAACTAGGCTTACTTCTGGACTCCTCAGAGGCGAGAGTCTTTCTCCCTTCGGACAAGCTGCGGCAAAGTTGTGGGTGTCCCGCAGGTGGTCATCACTGCGTTTTTTGCATGCGAGTCCTGGGTCTCATGGTAGCCACTTTGAGGCGGTACCGTATGCTCAATTCCACACTCGAGTCTTGCAAAAGGAGATGCTGTCAAAATGGGACAAATCTCCGTTGTCCCTGTATTGTCAAATTCAGGTGAGCCAGCTAGTCGGGGATTCCCTGCTCTAGTGGCTGAGGTCGCCGTCCCGGTCCAGGAAGACGTTCCTTCCTCTTCATTGGATGGTGATCACAATGGACGCCAGCCTGACTGATTGAGGGGGGGGGAGTTTGGGGCGTACGGTCAGCCCTTGCTGGACCCAGGAAGAATCCTGCCTTGCCGATTAACGTGCTAGAACTCCGGGCAATCAGGCGATGCCTCTCCATATGGTCACAGAGGCTGCAGGGGTGTCCAGTCAGGATCCAGTCAGACAACACCACCGCCGTGGCGTTGTCCATGTCAACCATCAAGGAGGAACAAGGAGCTCGGTTGCAGCACTGGAGGTTGCTCAGGTGCTGCGTTGGGCAGAGCGGCACATGCCAGCTGTCAGCCGTGTACATTCTGGGCGTAGAAAACTGGCAAGTAGACTACCCAAGTCGTCACATGCTGAACCAAGGGGAACGGTCGCTAAATCCGGATGTATTTTGGCTCCTTTGCCTAAGGTTGGACATGCCAGATGTGGATCTCCTGACTTCTCGACTCAATCGAAAGGTACAGAGGTTTTTTGCCAGGTCAAAGGATCCCTGGGCGGATGTGGCAGACACGTTGGTGGCTCCATAGGGGCATTATCGGCTAATTTATGCTTTTCCCCCCACCCACTCCTCTACCACATCTGCTTCGCAGAGTGGAGGCCAAGGGGATTCCGGTAACTCTGATTGCCCCAGATTGACCTTGGCGTCCGTGGTACGCTGACGTAGTACGAATGGTGGCGGATGTTCCTTGGCGACTGCTGATGCAAGAGGACCTTCTGTCGCAAGGTCCAATACTTCACCCTGCTTTACCGTCACTGGCTTTAACGGCATGGGTGTTGAAAGCCAAAGAAAAAACAAACAGAAAAGCGCCACTCAGTAAAAGGTGTTTCCATAATAAAACATATATCTGTCACTTACATCGGACATGCAGAAGGTTGGGCACACACAGGAGTAAAGATCTTTTACACTTGAGAAAGGAGCGCGCTGGCTCTGTACGAGTCCCACGCATGCTCAGAAATGCACTGTGTTCCCCTTGCATCTCTGACGTCACACACCGCCTCCGCGAGCCGCTCTGAAGTCCACCAGATGCGAGACTCAGCCGGGCTCTCCCCCAGTGTACCGCAGTCATATTCACATTCATATTTTTATTATGGATTAAAGCACCTTTTACTGAGTGGCGCTTTTCTATTAGTTTTTTTAATTTATGTCTTGAGCTGGCTTCACTCCAGAGAAAAGCAGCCTTCTGTGGATGTGCATACATTATCCCTTGTCCGTTGAGCAAGACCCAGCATTTTGGACTTATTATATACCTGTGAGTACCTTGTATGTGACTTTAAAACAATTTTTTGCTGGACAGTTGTCTTATGAAGACCTATTACTGAGATTCATTTTCTTATTCAATATATTCAGTTTAAATAAGCATGCGATTCGATTAACTGAGCGCCATTGTTCCTTTTTTCTTTTATATGGCTGTTGAGCCAGGTGCTAAGGGACTGAGGTCTGTCGGATTCTGTAATATCCACTATGCTGAGGGCACAGAAGTCATCTTCTCGGAAGATTTATCATTGTACGTTGAAGGCCTACATCTCCATGTGTGAGGAGATGGGGTGGAGTCTGCACACATACTCGATTTCCAAGATTCTGCTGTTTTTGCAGGGAGGAGTGGATCAGAAACTTGCCTTAAGCACCTTTAAGGAACAGATATCAGCTTTGGCTGTCTTTTTTTTCAGCGACCTTTGGCGACACACTCATTGGTGAGTACGTTTGTTCAGGAGGTTCGACGTGTGGCCCCTCTAATTCGACCACGACTACCTCCTGCCATTTAAAAACATTAGGGAGATCCCCTTACACTCACTCTCTCAGAAAGTAGTCTTTCTAGTCTAGTCTAGTCTTTCTAGTAGCTATTTCATCTGCCAGGAGGGTTTCTGAGTTGGCGGCCTTGTTTTACAAGTCTCCCTACTTGATCCTCCATAAGGATAAAGCGGTGCTGCGTCCGCAGCCTTCGTTTCTGCCCAAGGTTGTTTCGGCCTTTTATCTAAATGAGGACATTGTGCTTGCATCCTTATGTCCTTGGCTGTCACACCCCAAAGAGGTGGCTTTGCATTCCTTTGACATGGTCCAGGCTCTGCGGGTGTATCTGTCTGCTCTTTTTCGGAGGTCGGACTCGCTGTTCGTACCGGTGGCTGGTCCAAAGAAGGGACTGGCGGTCTCATCGGCCACCATTTTTCGGTGGATCAGACAGATTGTGGTTCAGGCTTATGCCATAAGGGGGCGGGTGCTTCCCTTTCCTGTCATGGCACATTCTGCCAGGGCAATTGGTGCCTCTTGGGCTTTCCGACATCAAGTGCATGTTTCCCAGGTGTGTAAGGAGGCGACCTGGTCGTCCGTTCACACTTTCAGAAAATTTTACAAGGTTGATGTGAGCTCATCTTCGGATGCTTGCTTCGGCCACAGGGTTTTGCAGGTGGCTGTTTAAGGCTGCAACTCCTCCATTGAGGAGCTCTGATTGTTATGGGTGGATTTATTTTCTTGCTGTTGCCACCCCTCGTTTCTTAGACACTGCTTGGGGACATCCCTAAGGTCAAGATGAAGATGCTGTGTCCATCAATGAATGAAAGAGAAAATAGGATTTTTGTACTCACCGTAAAATCCTTTTCTCTGAAGTTCATTGACGGACACAGCACCCACCCCTCCTATTTATGTTTGTACTGCTTTTGACAAACTGAGCTGCTGGATGCAGCGTGAGGGGTTATAACCAGTAGGACCACTTCCTGGGCGGTACTGTGCAAGTGTTGCTGTTTAACACTTTCTGCCTAGTCCTCTTCTAAAGGGACGATATAACCCTAAGGTCAAGATGAAGATGCGGTGTCTGAACTTCAGAGAAAAGGATTTTACGGTGAGTACAAAAATCCTATTTTTGAAGCAGCAAGGAGAGGAGCAGAGCAGCGCTAGTGAGAGCTGAGGAGGAGGAGGACAGAGGAATACTGGAGGAGAGCTATAGATAGCAGCCAATGACAAAGGCATGTACTCTGACCAGTGTCCCTGATATATTGTGGTCAATGTACAGAGGTGAGGGTAGAAACTGGCAGGATCAGCCAGGTGTTACAGGGGGACAAATGATACAGCACAAGCACTGTGCTGCATAACATGCTTTAAAGGATCAATTTTTTGGGGGGGGGTTAACAAATGGTTTAACTCTTTCTAGCCCCACCAGTGCTGGGTGATCCTTTACTATTGAGTACAGTGAATGTGTACATGCAGCTGAAAGAGAAACCATACAGACTTGCAGTCGCTTACTGATCCTTTACTATTAGGAGTACAGTGGATGTGTACCTGCAGCTGGCAGAGAAATCGCACAGTTCTGCCATCGCTTACTTGTCCTTTACAATTATGAGTGCAGACATTATACACGATAGTAAGGAATCAATCAGCGCTGCCAGAACAGTGTGAGAACCTGTAGTTGTAGTTGCATTATCACCTTCTAATAGGACCTGTTCATCTTGCTGCACCCTGCATCCCCCCACAGAGCCAGCTGGAGGGGGGAGGACACACAGGGAAACACTACTATTTGTAATTTTGCAGAGCAACAGGTTACTGCTGCTCATTGTTGTCAGTTCAGCACATTGCTGAGCAAATGGGAATACCCAAGTGTGTGTGTGTGTGTGTGTGTGTGTCCAGTGCAGGTGGTGTTCATGCACAAAGCTCACTGACGGGGCTGAGGAGGAACAGTGGAGATGTCAGTAAGTGACCATGTGTCTGCTGACAGAGACAAGTGTGGCCAATCAGACTTGACAATGTATTCATGACCTTCCAAGCAACGTCAGACAGAAGTAGGTGGGACATGCTGTCAATCAGCCTAGCTCAGCAACCACAACATAGATCAGAATGGGTCCAAGTGATTATATGCACTTGGTCCACTGTAGGATCCAACAAGGATTTGTAAGTTGTGTTAAAAAAAAAACTACATTTTGTAACTTTTTTTTGATCTATTTATTTTTAATGTTCTCTCTTTGTTTCAGGTCAATTAATGCGTTTTTAATAGTCTATTTGTCCATCCTGCTGTCCAAAGCAACAATTTGTACTACACTGAAGTATGTATGGCAGAATAATCCTGCTAATGATGAACCGTGGTACAATGAGAAAACTCGCAAGGAGAAAGAGTCATTCAAGGTAGATTGTTTGTGTCATTTTCCATATAGCAGTTACATGTGCTGGGCTGTAGCATCCAATATGATGGTCCTCTCTTCTGTATAACAATATAGAAGTGACCCCTAGTTAACCATGGGTGTTCTGCATTTGTTTGGATTTAGTGGTGAGTTGTTATATGTTTTGGCTATTTATTAAATGTGTGTGTGTGTTTTGTTCCTCATAATGTAAAGTAAATTAATAGGTGGAATTTTGGTCTAATAGTCTGTGTGACTCTTTTTTAATAGGCCTTATCGTGTATCAGGTAATCTCTCACCAGGGTTTGTAGCATTAAACGGGTAATTTAACCTGCCAAGATACATTTAACAAAGAGTTGGCATATTTGCAAAATCATGACGTTTATGCAGAATGTTTATTGTCTTGCGTATTACTGACAGATATGCCCAAACCCTCTAAAGCTGAAAGGCAGTATGAAATGCCTGATGATGACAGTGGTATCATTTCTGTTTGATATGTAACTTAGGACTTCAATCCATTCCCAAGCAGTCAACTCAGGTTTTAGCAGCCCCGCAGTGAAATGTATATATTCATTTGACATTCATATACTAAGGATTTTTTACCAGGACCCATGCAATTTGTATGTTTAAAAAAATAAAAAAATTTTTATCGTACATCATGGGACACAGAGCCACAGTATTTACTGTATGGGTTAGCTTTTATTTTGATCATGGACATATCAACTTAATTTTGGCAAGACATCCCTGGATTTAGTAGATGAACAGGAGGGATATTGGGGATTTTTTTAGGTGCAGAATGAATTGCAAAAATATCAAATATAATATTTAAAAGTTTTTTTTTATTTATTTTTTATTTAGAAAACCAAAATAAAACATTGTTAAAAAGTATAACAATTAGCAAGTAAAATAACACATGATGACCTTCCCATCTTACAGTACTGTCTTGATAACATTGTGTTGCATTGTACTTGCTAATTGTTATACTTTTTATATTTTTTTTTTAAATAAAAAACATTTTAAATGTTATTTGATATTTTTACACTATATTTGATATTCTGCACCTAAAAAATCCCTAATATCCCCCCTGTTCATCTACTGTAGGGGTTATATGGCACCTTCAGGTGATGGACACTGGCACACCCTAGACAGGAAGTTTAAATTCTCCATATAACCCCTCTTACCGGGAGTACCTCAGTTTTTTTTTTTGCCAGTGTCTTAGGTGTTGGTCACGAGTAACGATGTGCTGAGCTCCACTGGAATATTCCTTGCTGGGGCAAGCTATATAACCTGATCCATTCAAAGTGTCTTTTCCAGGCCGAATTGAATGGTACCCGGGCCTCATATCAGAAGAAACAAGGTTTTGCCTATTACGCTTCTCTTCTTAGAGAGCTGGACCCCGGGATCCAGTATTTGTTTTTTTTTCCATCCATATTCCTGGTGGGGTGCTTTACAGGCCCAGGAGTGTGGATCCCCCGATTTAAAAAGGGGCCCCTATTCCTGATTTTTTTTTTTTAACTGAGCCCACCATGAGGGTTGAAGATTGGGTCTGTTTTACCACAGAACCCTACAGCTGGATAAGGTAAGAGAGATTCCTAAGGATTTTTTCTAATTCTTGTGGGTTTTCTCCTTTTAAGTAAATGTTGTCATGCCTATAGTCACCACCGGGGGCTGTCAAGAGCATGTACCTGATTCCATGCTTGTCAGTCTTTCTCTGTGTCACAAGCTGCATGCTTCCTCCAGCCCAAGCCCCAGGTAAGATGCAGGAAGGGGGTTTCTTGTCCTTGGAATGTCCCCCCACCTGGATAGCTTCACTCCAGGAGGCAGAGGGAGCATAGCTCAGTTGGCGGTGTGCCGCGCCGCGCCGCTCTCGCTGCCTCTCCGGCACAGCGGTTCTCCATCAGCAGCTCTCCTCCAGCCCAGACCTCCTCCACATGCTATCCGGTTGGATCGGAGCCGATCGCGCGGGAAAACTGTCTATTTTGAAAAATATGGGGGGAGGGCGCATTGGGTGGCCGGAGGAAGGGGGCAGGGCTTGGCAGCGCCGGTGTGCTTCAGCGTCCACAATGCGCGGTGTGTAAGCTATAAAGTGCAACTTTTCCGACACTTCAGCCCCTGTCTATATAACTGAGGAGGTTTTCTCCTCAGCTATGAGTGGATTGGTGAAAAGGTTGGCGGCTTTAATTGCATCTTCAGAGTGGAAGAAAATGCTTTAGGTCCCCTTCTATCACCCAGGATCCTCAAAAAACAGTGGGAGGGGGAAGATGAATCCCCCTCCGGGGACCGTGGAGAGACTGATATGACTCCTCTTCTGAGGGATCAAGTGGGGAAGGACCTTCTTCAGCTTCACTTGCTGAGAAATTGCTGGTGCATTCTCTTACTGAAATGGTCCGCTATACATTTAAGCTACCCTTGACTGAGTCCACTTCTTGTTTGGGTTCACTAAAGCCTCCTCAAGCTTTGCGTGCCTTTCCTGTCCATTGCAGGAAAAGCTTATGTATTCTGAGTGGGATCACCCAGATTTTTTCGCTCCTAAAAAGTTTTCAACACTTTATCCTATGGAGGAAAAATTTACTAAGATGTGGAGTATACCAGCAATTGACGCTGCTATATCCTCTGTGAATAAAAGTTTGACTTGTCTGGTTGACAATGTGCAAATGATTAGGGATCCAACTGATACAAAATTTGAATTCCTGTTAAAAAAAAACAATTTTTCCTTGGCAGGTTCAGTGGCTCAACCTGCAGTGGCGGCAATAGGAGTATGTCAATCCTTGAGAGACCATTTGAAACAGGTGCTCCGTTTTCCCTGAACAGCAGGCCCAGGAGTTAGCCGAGCTGCCAGCGAGTGGTTTTGTTTTTGCAATTGACGCAATCAGAGATTCTACTCTTCAAACTTCTCTCCTTACGCTGGGTTGGTACATATGCGTAGAATCTTATGGTTGAAAAATTGGTCAGCCGAAGTGGCATGCAAAAAGCTCCTGGCTGGTTTTCCTTTCCGCAGTGAAAAGCTGTTTGGGGATGATTTGGACAAATCTATCCAAAAACTATCAAGTGGGAAAAGTACCCTTTTGCCAGTTAAGAAAAAGAGTAAACCTCTTTCATTTAAATGGGCTCTTTCTCCAGTGCCAGGGATATCCGCCTCCAGGCAATCGTGATGGCCTCCACCGTCAGGTTCAAGAAGTAAACCTCAGGGTCAACCCCAGGGACAAAAGAAATCCTGGGGGAGGAAACCCACAAGACAGAACGCTAAAGGTCTTTATGAAGGGGCACCCCCGCTCGTTCTCGTTCAAGTGAGGGGAAGACTTCTGCAGTTATCAAGGGTCTGGCAGGAAGAATTTCGAGACAGATGGGTGGTCTCCACAATAGCTCTAGGTTACAAACTAGAGTTCCGAGCATTTCCGTTTCCTCAAGTCAAATGTCCCCAAAGATCCAGAGAAAAAGAAGTCTCTCTTTCTAGCGTTAGACCGACTTGTCGCAAAAAGTGATCATGGTGGTCCCTATGGAAGAGCAGCGGTTGGGGTTTTATTCAAACCTTTTCACGGTGCCAAAACTAAATGGAGATGTCAGACCCATTCTAGATATCAAAGATCTAAACCGGTTCCTGAAAATTTGCTCTTTTCGCATGGAATCAATCCGATCAGTAGTCTCCATCCTACAAGGAGGAGAACTTTGGGGATCAATCGATATCAAGGATGCATACCTGCATGTACCTATTTTCCCCACTCACCAGAAATATCTGTGTTTCGAAGTAGAAAAATTAAATTTCTGTTTGTAGCCTTGCCTTTCGGTCTAGCTACTGCACCTCGGGTGTTTACAAAACTTCTGGCCCTTCCTCTGGCGAGATTAAGGACTCGAGGTATAACGATAATAGTATGCCTAGATGACCTGCTCTTGATAGACCAGTCGGTAGCCCACTTGGACCAAAGTATAGTCAACACAGTCAACTACCTGGAATACCTAGGTTGGGTCCTCAACTTGGAGAAATCTTCTTTAAAGCCAGTAAGAAGATTAGAGTACTTGGCTCTGGTTAAAAATGCAGCCCAAAAGAGGGTGTTTTTACCCCAGGCAAAGATCAGTGTCATAAAAGAAATGGTTCAGGTGGTCAAGGCAAAGAAGGGTCCTTCTATGCGTCCTTTGCATGAGGTTGTTGGGGAAGATGGCTTCATTCGAAGCAGTTCCATATGCTCAGTTTCTTTTGAGACTGCTGCAAAACAGTATCCTGTCGTCCTGGAACAAGAAGGTCTAAGCACTAGACTTTCTGATGTATTTGTTGCTAAAAGTGTGCCAGAGCCTTAGTTGGCAGAGGATATCCGATAATCTGCCAGGGGAAATCCTCCTTACCAGTTACCTGGAAGGTGGTAACAGATGCCAGCCTTTCAGGTTGAGGAGCAGTCCTGGAAGAGGCGTCTTTCCAGGGGAAATGGTCCAGAACCGAAAGGACCTTGTCCTTCAACATTTTAGAGATTCGGGCAGCATACCTAGCCCTAAAGGCCTGGACATTCGGATTGCGGAATTCTCCTGTCAGGATTCAATCTGACAATGCCACAGCAGTGGCTTATATCAATCATCAAGGGGGCACCAGAAGTCAGGCAGCCCAGGGAGAGGTAAACCATATCCTAACCTGGGTGTTAAAGCATGTACCGTTCATATCGGTAATCCTTATTCCAGGGGTAGAGAACTGTCAGGCGGTCTACTTAAGTAGCCAGCAGTTGTTCCGGGGGGACATCTTCCTGGCTATATGCAAAAAATGGGGGATCCTGGGTGTAGATCTGTTTGTGTCCAGGTTCAACAACAAAGTAGACAACTTTTTATCAAGAACAAGTGATCCACTCGCATGCAGAACAGATGTGTTTGTGACCTGTGGGATCAGTTTGATTTATGCATTCCCTCCTATTCTGCTGCTACCTTTACTTCTTTGCAGGATCAAGCGGGAAAGGAAGTCGGTAGTTCTTGTGGCCCAGAAGATCTTGGTGTGCAGAAATAGTAAAGATAGTGGTAGGGGCCCCATGGACCCTACCACCACGTCAAGACCTGCTATCGCAGGCACCAGTGTTCCATCCTACTTTACAAACGCTAAAAAATATATTGCTTTGCTACAAAACTGAGGTACTCCTGGTAAGGGGATGGGGTTATATGGGGAATTGAACTTCCTGTCTAGGGTGTGCCAGTGTCCATCACCTGAAGTTGCCATATAGGCTATATAGTAAATACTGTGGCTCTGTGTCCCATGATGTACTCAAAGAAAAGGATTTTACAGGTAAGCATATATTGCTGTAAGTTTTTAACAGTGTGAGCCATGTCCTTTCTCATTTTTTGTTGCAAATTTCTGTTTTGTTTTTAGCTCCTGAAGATTTTCACAGATTTTCTATCCTTCATGGTGCTATTCAACTTCATCATCCCCGTTTCAATGTATGTCACTGTTGAAATGCAGAAATTCTTGGGATCTTTCTTCATTGCATGGGATAAGGAAATGTACGATGAAGAAATAAAAGAGGGTGCTTTGGTCAACACATCTGACCTTAATGAGGAACTTGGACAGGTGAGAACATTTTCTGCAACATATTTGAAAAATCTACTAAGATTAGAAAATCTTTACTTACCTGTTGGTCACTAGTAGTGATAAGATAAGGTTCTGGTTAAAAACGGTGATGTTCTAGCAGGCCACTGACCATATCAGCTAATTTGGCTATTTTGGGTCAATGATCAAAGGTTCCCTGCCCCTTAGTTACATGCGACTGCAGGGTTGGGAATTTCCTGCCCGGGTGCCTGCTTTCATATAATAGTTTCCCAAAGGTTCAGGTCAAATGACATTTGCAGTCCGCTGACACTAACCATATATGTGATAACTTTAGGGTCCAGCACCTCTTTGTAAAAGGTTACATGTTCTGTGTAAGCCAGGTAGTAATTAATGACTGTACCTGTGCAAGCAACTAAACTGAAGATATTGGCTTGTAGTCTTGTCATCATTTTTGCTTGTGGCAAGCTTACACTTGCATTATGCAAGTCAGAGCTTACATCTATCCAAATATCTTTCCTGGGATCCCACCAGCACTGATAATTATGGAGCAGATTTTTTTTTTTTTTTTTTTTTTGTGTTTTTTTTTTTTTTAAGCAGGGATTAGGTCCCATGTGCTTGTGTAATGATCAGGATCCCTTCCCCACGTACATCGATGGCATACCTTACTTCTGTAAATCTGTTCATCTCTAATAGGTAGATTGACTTCTGCACAAAAGTGGTGATACATGGATCAAAATTCATCTGGTCCCTGCTGAACCAGATGAATTCCAATCCATTGTATGGCTGGCTTTAGAGAGGAGGATGTGGTGAGCTGGACCCAGGAGTAAGGTATTTCTCTTTATCTCTGCATCCCTAGACTAAACAAGCATTTATCTCAGATTTATTTTTGTCACATTACTGGAGTTCAGATGTAAAGAATTATGTGGGAGTGAAGGTCCCCTTTAAAGGGATGCTTTTATTTAAAAAAAAATAATAATAATAATAATTTGCATAGCATAAGTTTTACAAATACCCATGTCTGTTTTTGAGGGGAAAAATACATTTTCTGTTTCCAACGATTGCCCGACATCCACATTTCTTTCTCCACTTTCATTGCCCTGGAACTAAATTGCTTTTCAAGCTGTGAGAAAACAAAGGGCTGTTCGCTTTGTTGGCTTAGTTTAGGGCTTTCTGCCTGTAAATAGTCTTCTATTTAGTAAAAAAAAATGAAATAAAAAAATATGGTATTGCTTATACCATTAAATGGAATAACATAAATGCTAACATAAAATGTAAATAGACAGACAAAAAATAAAAGATCTTTAAAAGAGTGTGAGTCTGAGTGTGAGTCTGAGTGTAAAAAAAAAAATATATATATATCTCAAGAATTATTGGGAAGCAGAACCCAAAGCGAAGAGATGGGACATTAAGGGTGCAATATACAAAGAAAAAAGAGTATATGTATAAAAGATTTTTTAATTTTATTATAACAACAATTCAATAAAAGCAAACAAAAAAACAGCCTTATAATTATACAGGGGTGTTATATATAACTTGCGGTCCAGATAGTGGTTCAGTTGGGGTACTTGCGGTCCACTATCTGGACCGCAAGTTATATATAACACCCCTGTATAATTATAAGGCTGTTTTTTTGTTTGCTTTTATTGAATTGTTGTTATAATAAAATTTAAAAATCTTTTATACATATACTCTTTTTTTTTCTTTGTATATTGCACCCTTAATGTCCCATCTCTTCGCTTTGGGTTCTGCTTCCCAATAATTCTTGATATTGTTAACAGGGATGAGGTGCCATGTAATTTGGGTGTTGATGGAAGTCTGAATCATGCTTTTCAAATATATATATATATATATATATATATATATATATATATATATATATATATATATATATATATATATATATATATATATATATATATATATATATATATATATATATATATATATATATATATATAAATATTTTTTTGTTTTTATGATCATTAGGCTGGTTCTTTAACAATCCTTGTGACTGAATAATAAAAATAACCTTTGCGCTACTACGTAAATGTGAAAACTACGTATATGGAAAATAAATATCGGTGAATTTCATGTAGAAAAAATTCCAAACAAGTGCTCATATAAAGTGCTGTAGAAAATCCTCATAAAATAAACGTGCACTAGCAGCAATAATAAATAAAAATATACACGTGCAAATTGCAATTAAAATGCTAAAGAATGCAGCAGGATCTAATAGTATTCACATAATGCCAAAATAAAAAATACAGTCCATGATGATCCTGCGCAGACAAACTAGTGTATAAAGCAATGTAACAATTAATGAAGTGACTAGTGCTAATAAGAAAAAACTAAATAAATATTAGTAATAATAGAAAGATTTAAGGAAAGCAAGCACCGTTAATATGTCCATATAAATGAGTCTCTTAATGGCTTAGACGACACCAAAGGCACTGAAAATCGTTCCCATCAGAGAAACAAAGGGCAAAGCTTATGCACCGAACAAAATATGGGCTCTCAGAACTCTCACCTCCACTCCTTGATTAAAACCACATCAAGTAAAATAAATCTTCTGTTCGTCCTGTCGTCTACCACCAGGGGGTCTTCCACTGTTATGGTTATCAGCTTGTGTCATGTGATTGACGTAACGCGTAGGGAGTGGCCTTGAGTCAGACGCAATAGCAGAAGTGACGTAAGACTGGCAGAAGACGCCAGGAAGTCATTTTTCTTATGTGCTGTTACTACTATTTTTTAATGTGAGAGTCTAATCTTTATTTAAAATAAATCGAATTTTCGTGTTTAAACTACTACATTATTGAAGCCTCTTTCCCCCTTCCCTGTGTTTTTGTATTGAGTGGCATACGTTTGCGGAGATCGCTGCCTGGTTTAATACAATTGCTGCAGGGATGGATGGCCCCCTGGTGGGCTAATGCGGGTGCCCACATTTTCAAGCTGCTAACCATAACAGTGGAAGACCACCTGGTAGACGACAGGGCAAACAAAAGATTTATTTTACTCGATGTGGTTTTAATCAAGGAGTGGAGGTGAGAGTTCTGAGCGCCCATATTTTGTTCGGTGCATAAGCTTTGCCCTTTGTTTCTCTGATGGGAACGAGTTTCAGTGCCTTTGGTGTGGTCTAAGCCATTGAGAGACTCATACAAGGAAAGGGGATAAGAGACAAGAGGGACTGGAGGGCAACCAACCCCCGGGACTTTTATGACGGCACTAAATATACTTAAACCATATATAAAATCATTGAAATTTTTATTTGATGTACAAAAGACATTTTACGAACAAAATAGACAATTACATCCATTAAACATACAAAGTGACAAGGTACATATAAAAAAAGTTGGTATGTGGGCTTATATAGCTCCATCCATTACCACATTCTTATGTGATTTAGACTGCATTGTTTCTTTCCTACATGTTTCGCTCTTCAGAGCTTCCTCAGGACAATTGCAGCAAACAAAAAAACTGAAATTATATAAGAAAATTTATTTTAATACACATATACAGCATTTTTGTACACACAGTAAGCTGGGCTTACTGTGTGTACAAAAATGCTGTATATGTGTATTAAAATAAATTTTCTTATATAATTTCAGTTTTTTTGTTTGCTGCAATTGTCCTGAGGAAGCTCTGAAGAGCGAAACATGTAGGAAAGAAACAATGCAGTCTAAATCACATAAGAATGTGGTAATGGATGGAGCTATATAAGCCCACATACCAACTTTTTTTATATGTACCTTGTCACTTTGTATGTTTAATGGATGTAATTGTCTATTTTGTTCGTAAAATGTCTTTTGTACATCAAATAAAAATTTCAATGATTTTATATATGGTTTAAGTATATTTAGTGCCGTCATAAAAGTCCCGGGGGTTGGTTGCCCTCCAGTCCCTCTTGTCTCTTATCCCCTTTCCTTGTATAATTTTCACTGGGACGTGGCACTCTCTGAGTATATAGAAAAAAATGTAAATAGACCATTAGCCTATATCTATACGTATCTTTTATCCATTGAGAGACTCATTTATATGGACATATTAATGGTGCTTGCTTTACTTAAAGCGGGAGTCCGTCGGGACTCCGCGTTTTTTTTTAAAAAGCCAGCAGCTACAAATACTGCAGCTGCTGACTTTTAAAATAGTGACACTTACCTGTCCAGCGCGCCCGCGATGTCGGCACCCGAAGCCGATCTCTAGATAGTCTTGTCGGGTGCTGCCGCCGCCATCTTGGGTATGGGAATCAGGAAATGGAGCCTTCGGCTTCATTTCCCGGTTCCCTACTGCGCATGCGCGAATCGCGCTGCGCAATAAGGACGGTCCCCGCTGCCTCTGGGATCTGTGTGTTTCCCAGCAGGCAGCGGGGCACTTGCGGAAAGGGGCGGGCACTTGCGGAAAGGGGCGTAATCTACGCCCCTTTCCGCAGAGAGCTATCCCGGAAGTGGGTGCAGAATACCTGTACTGTACAGGTATCTGCAACCCCTCCCCCCTGAAACGTGCCAATTGTGGCGCCGGGGGGGGGAGGGTTCCGATGAGCGGAGCTCCACTTTAGGGTGGACCTCCGCTTTAATTCTTTCTGATTATTATTACTAACATTATTATTTTTTTTTTATTAGCACTAGTCACTTCATTAATTGTTACATTGCTTTATACACTAGTTTGTCTGCGCAGGATCATCGTGGACTGTACCTTGTGACTGAATGTCACTTATCGTACATTATCTGACTAAGCCAGAAAATCTTTATATGTAATGTGGTTGTAAAGACTAGACCTTGCTTTTAGGGGTTGACCGATATCGTTTTTTTCAGGGCCGATACCGATTTTTCATCTGCCTTTTAAGCCGATATCAGGTGCTGATATTGTTTAGATTTAAACTTTTTATTTTTACATTGTCCTTTTTAAAGACTGTTATTGCTGTCACAAGTATTGTAAACATCCCTTGTGACAGTAATAGGCAGTGACAAGTACTCTTTATGGAGGGAATCTGGGGTCTATAAGATCCAGAACCCCTCCTCTGCACTTGAAAGTGTTCAAAAATGCTGATCTTGACATTTTGAATACTTTCTATTTTTTTAAACTGGTGCCTTTTAGGATGCCTGTAATCCGGAAGTGACGTCATGACTAGCTGGCGGACATACCAGCCTGTTCTGAGTGGAACCTATTCTGTTAAACCGCTGTATGGTCTTGGCCAGTTTTAGGGTCTTGGCAATCTTCTTATAGCCTATGCCATCTTTATGTAGAGCAACAATTCATTTTTTTTTCAGCTCCTCAGAGTTTTCTTTGCCATAAGGTTCCATGTTGTACTTCCACTCACCCAGTATGACAGAGTGAGAGCGATAACACCAAATTTAACACACTTGATCCCCATTCACACCTGAGACCTTGTAACACGAGTCACATGACACCAGGGAGGGAAAATGGCTAATTGGGCCCAATTTGGGCATTTTCACTTAGGGGTGTGCTCACTTTTGTTGCCAGCAGTTTAGACATATATGGCTGTATGTTGAGTTATTTTGAGGGGACATCAGATTTACACAGTTATACAAGCTGTACACTCGCTACTTTAGATTGTAGCAAAGTGTAATTTCTTCAGTGTTGTCTCAGTTGTGCTCATAAGTTTACACACCCTGGCAGAATTTATGATTTCTTGGCCATTTTTCAGAGAGTAGCGTTTGGCTGAAGTCCTTTATTATCAATCAACTGTGTTTACTCTTGGGGCCGCTCTGTGAATTACCATGGTACAGAACAGGCAAATATAGGTTTGTTATAATTAAAAAAGCATTTACAATAACTTTAAAGTGCACCTACTTAAATATGAAATTGCAGTGATCAGAGATTAAAGGTTTATTTTTTATCCTGTTTTATAGGTGGAGTATGTTTTTACAGACAAAACTGGGACTCTCACAGAAAACTCTATGGAATTTATTGAATGTTGCATCGATGGCTACAAATACAAGGAATCTGCAGATGTAACAGATGGTCCTGTGGCAACCTTTGGAAAAGCTTCTCGGGTAATAACTACAGTGCTGTTTTAGTTTTAGTTGCTTAACCGCTTGCCGCCCATGTAACATCATATGACGTCGTGGACTTTAAGCGGTGATATCTGAATGATGCCTTCAGCTACAGGCATCATTCAGATATAGTCTTTTAGAGCCAGTGATTCCCTTCACCATAATAATGATCATAGCGGCTGACTCCCTCTCCTGCCACCCTCCAGTGCTTCTCTCGGCTCGCCTCTGCTATTGGTGAACTGGAGAAGGAACTGGCCCCGTATGCTGACCATAGAGATTTTCGGTGGACCAGATGGTTCCTGGAGTCTCTGATCATTCGGAGGCCGGGCGAGATGGTATGATGCCACGCCCGGCCTCTGCATTTGAAAACATGGCGCCGCCTCGGCTGGGAAGCTGAGATCTCCTCCTCCTTCTTTTTTTTTTTTTTTTTTTTTTTAACCACTTGCCGACCAGCGCACGACGATGTACGTCGACAGAATGGCACGGGCAGGCAAATGGGCGTACATGTACGTCCCTTTAAATTTGCCGCCCTGCCATCGGGAGCGCGCCGCCGGCGGTGCGCTCCCGCGCTGGTCGGGACCCCCGTGAGTCCGGTCGCGGGACCCGCGGACTCGATCGCCGCGTGCATCCCCGCGATCGTCTCACGGAGCGGCCGAATGGAGAAGTGCCGTTGTAAACAACATTTCTCCATTCTGCCTAGCAACTCGTGACGCTGATCTCTGCTCCATGTGATTGGAGCAGAGATCAGTGTTCACTAAATGAAAGCCCAACCCCCCCACAGTTAGTAACACACCCCTAGGAACACTTAACCCCTACGCTGCCACCCACTGGTTAACCCCTACACTGCCAGTGTCATTTACACAGGAATCACTGCATTTATATAGCAGTGATTACTGTATAAATGACAATGGTCCCAAAAATGTGTCAAAAATGTCCGATGGGTCCCCCACAATGTCGCAGTCACAATAAAAATCGCTGATCGCCGCCATTACTAGTAAAAAAATAAATAATAAAAAATTATTAATAAAAATGCTATAAAACTATCCCTATTTTGTAAACGCTATAACTTTTGCGCAAACCAATCAAACGCTTATTGCGATTTTTTTTTTTTTTTTTTATTTATTTTTTTTTTTAACAAAAATATGTAGAAGAATACGTATCGGCCTAAACTGAGGGAAAAAAATGTTTTTTTATATATTTTTGGGGGATATTTATTATAACAAAAAGTAAAAAATAATGCGTTTTTTTCAAAATTGTCGCTCTATTTTTGTTTATAGCGCAAAAAATAAAAACCGCAAGGGTGATCAAATACCACCAAAAGAAAGCTCTATTTGTGGGGAAAAAAAGGACGTCATTTTGTTTGGGAGCCACGTCGCACGACCGCGCAATTGTCAGTTAAAGCGACGCAGTGCCGAATCGCAAAAAGTGGTCTGGTCTTTGACCAGCAAATTGGTCCGGTCTGAAAGTGGTTATTTCAGGCTTCCCAGCCTAGAAGTGAGATGTGGGTACTCATTGACCCCAGAGCACTATTCCTATTACAAGGGATGTTTTTAAAGAGTTGCAACGACCGCCATCTTATTTTCTAGGGTCTCTACTAAAAAACACATTTATAATGTTTGGGGGTTCTGTGTAATTTTCTAGAAAAAAAATGTGATTTTTTCCATCTAGGAGAGAAATGTCAGAATTGACCTGGGTGACAAGTGGTTAATTAGCATGTAACCTAAAAGCTTTAATTTATGACATTAGTACATAGCACACGTGAGAGAATGCAAGGGTGCATCATTTGTATCATCAAGATTCATTATGCATCATGCTGTGCTTCTGTCTGTAGCTGATATTATGCTTTTTTTTAGTAGACTATGCCACTTTCGCAAACCTCATCCATCCAAAAGCTAGGTCTTCACAATGTAGCATAGCTTTAAAATTGCAGCTCCCTGAAATTCAGGCAGGTTCTGATGTAATTTTTTTTATTATTTTCAAAACTATTTTTCTAGTGTTTATGTGTTTGTGTGTGTGTATGTATGTATGTATGTGTGTGTGTGTGTGTGTATATATATATATGTGTGTGTGTGTGTGTATGTGTGTGTGTGTATATGTATATATATATATATATATATAGACACACACACAAACTTACTGTTTAGTATTTTAAGAGGTAGCCATTAGTAACTATATGTAATCACTCTTTCCAGTCTGTATGAGCGGTCGGTCTATTCCCCTTTTATGTAATGATGGTGCCCAACGCAGTAGGTTTAGAGCAAAGGTGTTTGCTTTTTTCAAGCAGCATACAATTTGTAAGGATAGCATTTTCTGTATGGATTTGTAGAGCTGCATATGCACTTGATACTTTAAGCAATTTATTTTGGATGCAAAGGCAAAACGTTAATTCATATATATGTATCTGTTTTTATTCCTGTCTAAATCGTGAGATGTTATGTGGTTGAGATAAATCTTCAAAGTAGTAGTTTATTGCAGTGTGTAGTCGCAACACAGGGTGCTAATGAAGCTTTTCTTTATGTGGGAGTTTTGGCAGTAGTGTCACTGTCAGTTTCCTCTTCTTTTCTAGGATAGAGAGGAGCTGTTCCTGCGTGCTCTGTGCCTCTGCCACACTGTGCAGATTAAAGAAGAATCTCAGACAGATGGGCCAGTTTCCAGATCCGAAAATAAATGTGCTTACATCTCCTCTTCTCCCGATGAAATCGCACTGGTGGCCGGGGCCAAAAAGTGAGTGCCAGGTGTAGAAATAAATATTGTAAACATTTTAAGATTTTATATTGTATACAAATTGTATACAATATCCAATTTTATTTTCAGTCCCCACTCCAGTCCTATCCTATATGGTATATATCACGTGAGCAGATTCCATTTATGCTGCAAGTCTATGATCCTATCGTGATATTTCCACATTGTCTTTCTTTATACCAGCACTATATTTTGCCCAATACCTCTGCAATAATTACAACCGTGCCTAAGAATCTGAGCAGTTCTTGGTAGTGTGATGGCATTAGCACAGTTTCCAATCACTCACTGGCCAATCACTGCTTACTTTTTTTGCTTCGTACTAATGTTTAGGTTCCATTCACATCTCCTTGCTCTGAATCGCGGGCGGAATTGCGGCAATTCTGGTTGAGATTTGAAATGGCAGCAAATCACGGGATGCCCGTGCGTTCCCTTGGACTTTCAATGGCTCCCCAATCGCGGCACAAACAGATTTGCGGGACACCTGTCACCCAAAAGAAGTACAAGAGTTATTTCGAATCGCGGCAATTCCACCCACAATTCATAACGCAGAGATGTGAACAGAGCGTTAAAGTATATATAAATTCCAACAATGAACTTGCAAAGAGTAAAATGATTAACCATCCAGAAGCTGATAAATTCCTGTACGCTCTGCAATGTTATATAAAGTGGTGTTATCAGCCCTGCCCAGTTTACCTCTGAACTACAAAAACACCCTCACCTATATTATGGAGAAGAAGAGGTGTCTGTAGTCCTAACACACTTTCTGTCCTAGTGTGACAACTCTTCTTCCATTGATACAGTGCAGCAAGTTAGTGTTGTCACCCTAGAACAGGAAATGTGTTCCTGGTAGCATCACCAAGTGAAAATGAAGGGGGTAAATGCCTGGGCAAAAAAGTAGTGCAGCCACCCCATCTAAGTGCTGTAGTATATTGCAGAAGTAGAAAGAGATAGCTGGGCCTCTGCACACCTTACCCATCCCGAGTGGTTAGCAGGTAAAAGCAGCTTCGCTCGATTCATCCAGACCAAGTCCCCAACATGTTTCGCCTCACTCAAGGGGCTTAATCATGGAGATTCGCAGCTGGGCTAACTCTTCCTGTTTCTGCCGTGTGCTTTAGAACTGGACAGACCTATCCTCAGCCTGCACATTGAGAACCTGAGCGGTGACCCCTTAAGCATCTTTTGTGGGTCACAAGCTGTAGTATACTTTACATTTTATTCTTGGTTTTAGAGTCTGTTGAGGGTGACAGTTGGAAACATTTACTGAGAGAATATGGAAGGATGTCATTGCTGACTTGTTGAAAATTCTACTTGCCTGGCTTTCATGCTTTTCCAATATCCTCAACATTGACTTAAAACAAGTGTGTGCAAATTTGAAGTTTTGTGATTTTCTCATCTGCATGCTTGCTTCAAGTATTGAAGTCCACTAAATCCAAGAAACTGGTGGTGGGATTTTTCTCAGTACAGGTTTGCTGCCATCCAATGCTGTTCTCAACTTATGATGACAGCGGTGCATGCCTGGAGCTTTGCTCCTTCACCTGTAGGATGGGTATACTCACAGGACAACTGCTCTAAATGGTTTAAAATATGAGTGAAGATAAGCGCCTTCATCTTTTCCCTAGAATGTCTAGACCATGGGTCTTCAAACTACGGCCCTCCAGTTGTTCAGGAACTACAATTCCCATCATGCCTAGTCATGTCCGTGAATGTCAGAGTTTTACAATGCCTCATGGGATGTGTAGTTTCGCAACAGCTGGAGGGCCGTAGTTTGAGGATCCCTGATCCAAATGCATCCCTCTTATCAAGCTCTTTATGTTGACTTTAAGGGGTATATTTATAAAGCTGTGATTGTATAGTGAATTTACATTTTGGTTAAAGCAGCTTGCATAACTGAGACACACAGGGCTGCCTTCTATGGAATATTGGCTTATCCAAAATATAATCTGTTGGACGTATGCCCCTGCTTTCAGATCGTTTCACTTGTTTGTGTATATTTCTTGCACTGCAAATGCTTTTTTTTCTTCTTCTTTTTTTTTTTTTTTTTTTTTGTACAATGTTCAATTTTCTTTAGCAAATTTTATAGGTGAGACTAACGTTTTCACAGCATGTGTCAGTGCAACCAGAAGGTGTTTTTAAATACAAACTTCCTTTCAATGTCTCCATTAGATGTGTCAGCAGCATCTGCGTGTACACTTCAGTCCCCCCTCCCTTATCCTTCCCACCTCTCTAAACTGTGGTTCACATAAGGAGACAAGTCTGACGTTTCCCTCCTGCGGTTTGCAGTGAAGACATTTTAATGTCACACTTCCCTCTACTGGTGACTAATCAGCACTTCACAACCTTATGCCAGGGTGACAGCCTGTGACTTTTCTGTCTTTTTATACAAGTGCTAATGACAAAAGCTTAAGAATACTTTTAAAACACATTGACTTTTAGATAACAATGCAGCCGATTTTTGGATGTGATAACTGCCATTCTGAATTAAATTATATTTCAAAGTTAAAGTTGTCAGTAATTTTTTTTTTTTTTTTTAATAATCCCCCTGTAGACCTGAACTTGTGATGGGCATTTAGTTTCATAGTTAGTAAGGTTGAATAAAGACATCAGTCCATCCAGTTCAACCTGAGTGTCTACAATTGTCCCTGTACATTGCACACTCACATCGGTCCCTACCCTCAAAGATCCCACAATCCAAGGTCCCCATTCATATACTAGGGCCAATTTTGGACAGAAGCCAATTAGCCTACCTGCATGTCTTTGGATTGTGGGAGGAAACCGGAGTACCCGGAGGAAACCCACGCAGGCACAGGGAGAACATGCAAACTCCAGGCAGGTAGAGTCGTGGTTGGGATTTGAACCAGGACCCTTCTTACTGCTAGGTGAGAGTGCTAACCACTACACCACTGTGCCGTCCATTTAATCTTTAGTATTACTGTAGATTTGTGTTTAAACCGTTTGTATGGTGCCTTGAAAAAGTTTTCATACCCCTTGAAATGTTCCAAATTTTGTTACAACCAAAAAGTACATTTGTTTTACTAGCATTTTATGTGATAGACCAACACAAAGTGGCTCATAATTGTGAATTGGAAAGAAAAAGGATAAATAGTTTTCAAATTTTTTTTACAAATAATATCTGAAAAGTGGGGCATGCATTTGTATTCAGCCTGCTTTACTCCGATACCCCTAACTAAAATCTAGTGGAACCAATTGCCTTCAGAAGTCACCTAATTAGTAAATAGAGTCCACCTGAGAGTAACTTCATCTCAGTATAAATGCAGCTGTTCTGTGAAGCCCTACCAAGACATGGCCGTCCACCTAAACTAACAGGCTGGGCAAGAAGAGCATTAATCAAAGAAGCAGCCAAGAGGCCCATGGTAACTCTGGAGGTGCTGCAGAGATCCAGAGCTCAGGTAGGAGAATCTGTCCACAGGACAACTATTAGCCCTTGTACACGCGGTCGGACATTCCGACAACAAAATCCGTTGGATTTTGTCCCACACTGGTGTTTGCATACACACGGTCGGACGAAGTTGTCAGAATATCCGATCGTTCGTAACGTGATGACGTTATTTTGTTACGACAGGACTACGTTCAGGCTAGTAGCCAATAGCTTTGGTCTCGTAATTTGATCTGAGCATGCGTGGCACTTTGTCCAATCGGAATTCTTTACAAACGACCCGGACAAAGTCCGATCGTATCATGTTGTCGGAAAATTTTATAGCCCAGCTCTAAAACGTCGGTTGGATATTCCGACGGAACTGATGGAGCCCACACACAGTCGGATTATCCGACAACACTGTCTAATCGGACATTTTCCGTCGGAATGTCCGACTGTGTGTACAAGGGCTTAGTTGTGCACTCCACAAATCTGGCCTTTATAGAAGAGTGGCAAGAAGAAAGCCATTGATGAAAGCAATAAGAAGTCTCATTTGCAGTTTGCGAGAAGCCATTCGAGGGACACAGCATACATGTGGAAGAAGGTGCTCTGGTAAGATGAGATCAAAATTTTAATTTTTGGCCTAAAAGCAAAACACTGTGTGTGGCAGAAAACTAACACTGCACATCACCCTGAACACACAATCCCCTCCCTGAAACATGGTGGTAGCAGCATCATCTTAAAAGAGCGAACAAAAATCCTGAATGGCTTAACACCAATGTAAAAATGCATATAAAAGCAAAGGAGAAGGCCTTCAAAAAATACAAGGCATCATCATCAGCATTCAGACTTTACAAAGAATGCAACAAGAAATGTAAGGGTGCAATTAGGGCCGTTAAGATAGAACACGAAAGACACATAGCGGAGGAGAGCAAAAAAAAATCACAAATTCTTTAGATATATAAAAAGTAAAAAAGGGAGGACAGACCATATTGGCCCCATAAAGAATGAGGAAGGGAATCTGGTTACAAAGGATGGGGAGATGGTGAAGGTATTGAATTTATTCTTCTCCTCAATCTTCAGGAAGGAATCGGGGGGGGGGGGGGGGGGTTTCAGTAACCAAAACTGCAGTGTTTATCCTCAATCAGTGTTGATTTTGGCAGCAAATTTCAATTTAGTTTTAGTGTTAGTCTTGGGACTAAAATGGCATTTTAGTTGTAGTCCCATCTTAGTCTTCTACAATTGTTTGTCATATTTAGTTGACTCTAATATATGAATGGGGACCTTGCATTGTGGGCTCCTTCAGGATAGGGACCAATGTGAGTGTGTAATGTACAGTGATGAGGACAATTGTAGACACTCAGGTTGAACTGGATGGACTGGTGTCTTTATTCAACCTTACTAACTATGAAACCACAAGGGACCTTCGGTAACAGAGCAAAGGCTCCCACCATGTAATGCCAAACAGCCAGTTAGTAATCGGTCCTTGGAGAGTTTATTATGATGCTCATCTGTATAGGTAAGCAGATATAAAGAGTTGTTAATCTCATGTATAGGGACTCAGACATTTAGATTGTAATATAGTCATAAGCAAAGTACTTATAGATTAACTCTGGCTAGTATCCAGTTACATATCTCATGATTGAAATAAAAAAAATCTGCCTTATAGTTCAGCATCCCTTGGCCTCCACAGTCCATTCCAGTGCAGCCTACTCCCAGTTGTGTGCTGCAGGAATGACCACACAGGAAGGAGCAGATCTAACCAGTTGGATTTTGATTTTTCAATTCCCGGTTGAATAATAGGGGACAGCTGATAAGGGAAATGGGGGGGGGGGGTAGAACAGTCAAGCTTCTTCTCTCGATCAACTCGTGCTACTGTCCAGTCAAGCAAAGCATTCCCTAGCTTGGTGGTCATCCTTAATAATGGAAAAGTTGTTCTTTCCATTATAAATGCCAGTCTTTTAGGTTGAGGAGTGTTTCAGTCCTTCACAGTTCAGGAAACGTGGCCATTTATGGTAGCTAAGCTCACATCAACATCCTATAGCTCAGAGTGATAAAAATGTCTCTACACTTTTAGACTCCTCCTTCTGTAAGGGCAGCCAATCGGGAGGGGGCACTATGAGTCATGCAGCCTTCAAGAAATTCCATAACTTGGAGTACAGTACAGGACACGGGCCATCCTCCCTGCTTTTCCTGGTGTAGTCTGCATTGCCTGCTACAAAACTGAGGATTACATTATGGGGTATGGTTGTAGGGGAGATGCCCAGGGGGGCAAGTCATCAGAAGCTTGCCAGTGTCTAATGACCTGAAAGTACCTACCAGGGTCTTTTAAATAAGCAACCTGTGTCCTGTACTGTACTCCAAGATATGGAATTTACAGGAAGTCAATGTTTTTTTATTTTTTTTAGGCTAGGCTCACAGTGGCTTTTAAGTGTTCAGGAGGCAATAATGCCCATTGACTTCAGTTGTACCATTTTGTCAACTCAACAAGATGAGTTAAATTTGCTACGACACGCAGGATCCCCATCGGCTGCTTTGCTAGGCTCACAATTAACGGTAAAAATGCAGCCACTGCCTGTCTAAAGGTCTGCAGTATGCTGCTACTTTATAGTTTTTAGTTTTTTAATGATTTTATGTACTTACTAGCCTGTGTTATTCCTTTCATAATGTGTTTGTGTAATGGAATCTTTGAATATATACAAATTAATTGCCCTTTTTCAATTTATGTTTTATAGGTATGGGTTTACATTCATGGGGACTGAAAATGAATTCATGAAAGTAATAAACAAAAACAATGAAATGGAGCTGTAAGTATACACTGTAAAGTAAAGATGAAATCTCAGTATAGTAAAAGAGGTGTTGCATGCTCCTCTCTAGCTGCCCATATCCCCTACTGTCCCACTTTTCTTTCTAGCACTTCAGCCTCCATCACTCTCTTTGACATTCAATGGTTACAGGAATGTTAAATGCCTGAGCCTTCTGTCATGCAATTATTTTCTTCAATCTCTCGGCTGAGTCCTGTAGTGATATAGGGGTGAGAGGAGGGAATCGTGGCTTGGCATTGGGCACAAACACTTGACGTTTCCAGAAGTGATGAACGCTGAAGATTGAAACATATGCTGCAGCACTGGAATAGAGGAAAGTTAAACATGGGTCTCTTCTATTTCTGGAAGATTTCATCTTCAGTTTTTGGTAACACAACAAGGCTGCTTTAAATTAACCCTGAAAAACAAGAGTCATTATTCTAACCAGTCTGAGGCAGTGGCTCAGATCTTTTGCGGTCCTTACGTATGTAAACGTATGTTGGATGCCTATAGCCCCTGCTAGAAGTCCATGAATGAATCAAAAGGATTGACTGCTGTTCCCGTGCAAACGCGAGCCGCACTACCCACATACGTGTGAACCTAGCCTTAAACAGAATAGTCTTTTGTTTTATAGTTTGTGCTTATTCATACATTTGTATATTGGTAGTCGTTAGATGGCAAATCTGACTCTGGGCAAGCATTTTTTTTGCATTGTCATGATGTTGACATGCAAGTTGGTAGCTTGGCATGTTCATACTTTAGAAAAGAGTAGTATCCCTGGATCTCAAGCAGAATCATTGTGGTTGGTTCCAACAAAAGTCAAAGGCTGATTGTTCATCAGATAAAAATTGTCAAATTCTTCCTGTGGGTACACACAGACACAAATGTCACCCACTATGACAAAAAGTAGGCAATTCTTATATCTATGGGTACTATTTGTTTTAATCATTGTTTTAATCTATTGCTAATAATATATTGCGTGCTTTTATTTTTAGCTACCAGCTTCTGCATGTGCTGAACTTTGATCCAGTCAGACGGCGAATGAGTGTTCTTGTAAAAGCAGACACAGGTACAATTTATATATTGCTATTAATAAAAAATGTCTGTATATCTGTTTATTATAATGCTGAAGTCAGCTGTCACAATGTTTCACAGGTGGGTTATGGACAGAAAAAAAGGTAATTGGGAAGAGGATAGTTGACTTCCAAATATTTCTGCACACTGGCCATTTGGCCTCGGTTCATGGGACTCTGGTGTTTAGCTGCAAATGGAGGGCACAGGTGCACCATCAAGCCCCGCTGCCAGCAACCTGTCAAATTTGAGTAGCTGATGGCATCTGCGACTGAATGGGGCTGGATGGAACACCTAGAAGTATGCACGTTTTAGGTCAGTATGTGCATAGAGGTAAATTCCTGGAACGCAAGCAGTCTGCCTACTGGGCTTTTGTCCCTGGGTTGGGTGCATACTACCCTAAACACAAGTCCCGCTGGGTGCACTGTCCAGCCGCAGAAGTTGTCAACTTCTAATAGATTTTGACAGGCTGCCTGCAGTAGGGCTGGACAGGCTCTTTGGCTGAACACCAGAGCATAATGCACTAAGGCTAAATTCCCAGTGTGCATGGGGCCTTTATGTGTTTTTCCCACACACATTAGCTTTTCTCTTATGTATTTAATACCATATGAAAGGAGCTAATGGTTTTATCTTTAATTTTATATTAATTAAAGCAGGTCTACCATCCCTGGTGTGGGTTCAGCCCCAGTCTCCTGCAGGAATGAGCAATGAAATAATAAGTCTAAAGGGTTTCCAGTGCTGTGTTTCTTCACAGACTTACCTACCTTCAGGCTGTCTGTCTCTCTTTAGGATTCCATTTTGGTTAGCTGTACAGTTATGAGCAATAGATGTTCTAAGAGCTGAACTGTAAAACTGATTATTTTAGAATGGAAAGCTGCATAGAATGGATGATCCAGAAACAGAACAGGCAGATCATCCCTAGTTACTGGCAATGGGAAATCTGCTTGTTGGAACACTGCTGAAGCTGCCACAAGAATTGCACAGCTTATAACAAAGTATTAGCTTCAAGTACTAAATAGACATGAGATAGTAGCAGGCATTTCCTATTATATATCATGTGCACACTGAATTGTATAGCCTGCCTGCGTCTACCCAGAATGGCTCTACTATGCCCTGGAAGCCACATGCTGCTTGAAGTTGCCACACAAAAACAACTGTTGCTATTAACATTGATCCCAAAAATACTGCAGACTGAGTAGTCGTGCCATCAGGTTTGAACAACAAAGCGATAATTTTTTTCAGCTCTACATTGCTACTAAAATATTTTCCCCGTCGTATGACTTGGGGCTCTGTAATCGACGTTGGGCATGTCTGAAAGGGTTTTTCGGAGTAGGTAAGCATTACATCTACCTATGATTTGAACTGGCCATCTATGGGCAGGCTGGTTGTACTAAAGTCAATCAGCCTGTCATATTTATTTATATTTTTTTCATACAATCTATATACTAGCTAGCTATAGCCACCAGCAGTGATCATTGTATTCTGTATTCTGCAGGGAAACCTCCCACTGACAGAATTATATAGCACAGCAGGAAGGTTTCCTCCACCAACACTGACTTTGTTGACGGGGGACTCGAGCAATTTTCCTTCCTTCAACTGTGCTTGAAGGAAAGAAAATAGCATTATGTAAGGCCAGCCTTGGATAAATGCTAGAGATAACTCCATCTGCCCCTAATAAACAGTCATTAAGCAGTTTTACTATCCATGACACTCTTATGCCGCGTACACACAATCGGACTTTCTGGCAGACTTAGTCCGGCTGACTTTTTTTCCCCCAAAAGTCAGACGGGCCTAGAAATAAAACATGTTCCAAATCTATCCAACGGACTAAAAATCAGGAAAACCGTTTGTGTGCTAGTCCGATGGACCAAATACTATGCAAGGGCAGCTATTGGCTACTGGCTATTGAACTGCCTTGTTTAGTCCCGTTTACGTCATCATGTTCAAAATGAACGGACTTTCGAACGGACTTAGTCCGATCATGTGTGACCAAGTCTGCTCGTTCAGAAAGTCAGTCGGACCTCCGCCGAAGGACCGTCAGGAAGACCATCGGCTCTAGTCAGTCAAAGTCCAGTCATGTGTACGCGGCATTAGAGTCTAAATCACTTTCCATCAGAAAACCTGTAGTAGGAGAATATGCATGCTGCCATTGCTGATCTCTCCTTCTAAAGCCTCCACATTTCTTCTGCTACTGTTTTGCTTTAAGTTCTGTAGTCCAGCAGTATTTAATGCACAGGTTTTCAACAGAATAGAGAGGCTTGCTATAGCTGATGGACTGTTGGGGAGGCAGGAAATTATTACACATCAAAAAAGATCAGGCGCCAGTGGGAGTGTATGCTCTTAGGAAGGTGTTGGTGACAATCGACTGCCCATAGCTGCTGAAGATCACCCTTGGGAGGGGGGAAGAAAATAAGCAAGAAACACACAGTTCTCATTTGGGCATGGGCATTGCCCAAAATGTCATTTGTAATCAAGCAGTGTAAAGCAATGTATATAATTGGTTTTATTATAATACCATTGCCTATGATATTGGTGATTCTTTTAACCAATTCTAGATGTTGCTTTACACTGCTTGATTACAGATGATGCTTTGGGCAATGCCCATGCCCTAAGTGCTCAAAAGAGAACTTTGTGTGTGCCTAGGAATCAAATACAGCCGTTCCTGAGATGTTTGCTATTCCTGTGCAGGCCAATGATAGAGCAGCTGGTAAGACTCTGCTTTCCCAGTAGTGAGCCTGGAGTATGCAAATACAGCTCTACCCTCCTTCCAGAACAAAATCTTAAAGCCTCATATACACTATGAGATTATCGGACAAATAATCATCCATCCTTTTTTTTTTTTTTTTTTCTTCATTCATGCTAGTCTCCTATCGAAAAAACCAATGGCTTACTAAAATTAGAAAATTCTCATATGACAGAATACATCTTTGGAAGGGATGTCATGAATTTGTAATATAAGTATTCTTTTATTTCCCAGCATGTGTGGTCTTGGTCACACAATTTCTTCATACAAATACCATACTAATTACATGAAAATTGTACGTTCTGTTATTGTATGAAAAAAAGCTTTGTGTTTTGTCTTTTCGGATATTTTCGCATGAACTGTTGGTACTAATGATCACATTATCGGAAGATCGCTCTGAAAGTGGTATTTTTCCATCAGATTTTTCTCATTGTGTGTACTGGACTTAACACAATTACTGCTGTTTTTTTAAAGTTATAACTCTATGTAACTCAATAGTCCAAAGTTGTTTACTGAAATAAGAAATATTTAGCCATACTAAATGATATGTGTCCTTCTGAGTTAAATATAATTTTATTTGTTTTGTTTTTTTAGCTTGATAATTGTATACTCTTTGGATTTTGTGAACACCATTTACTTTTTTTATGTGTATATTCAGGTGATTTAATGACACGGTCCCAATCAGGAATTCTGCCTATAAATCTTTTAATCCACATAATGCCAGAACCTCCCCATGTGTCATTTTTGCAGTAATTGCTCCCCCTGTCCATGTTTTTTCATGTTAAAGGCTATGTTTACATGGGTGTCAGCTAACCTATTCCAGGTTACCATAACATAATGTGCTTTTATGTGTTCTTTTTGTTTCAGGGCAGATTTTCCTTTTCTGCAAAGGAGCCGACTCTTCTGTTTTTAACAGAGTGGTTCGGGAGGATGTTGAGCGGGTTAAGGTACACGTGGAGCAGAATGCTCTGGTAGGTCCAGCGCTTGTTCTGTACATGCCTAGACTGGAGTGTGTGATTATTATTCAAGCACATCACAGGTGTGTAATACAGCATTCCAATTACATGACTACTGCTTACAGTTAAAAAAATTAAAAAATAAATAAATAAAAAAAACCCTTCCTGGGCGAATCCAAACACACATCTCCCACAGCCTATGGATATTTTTTTGTATAATCTTTATTAAAGACAAGGCATCACATATTAAAGAGCATCACCATTGGCATAAGAAGCATATGTTGCACGAGTCATATATATCAAAGTATAAAACACAAATAATGGTATAATAAGTATTATAGCAGGAAGTATAAAAGGCTCAGCAATGATATAGCAGGGCGGCGGCAGGGGGCGAGGGGGACCCCAACCGCCCTGCCGCCTACATTTATGTGCTCAAAAAGGCCTCTCAAACAACAAGCAATTACAGTGTGCTAAAAGGATTTAAGGGCTGGGTCTCCCGGACGGAGCGCAAGGGGAGGGGGGCAAATATAGGCCTCCAACTGATCGCCCCCATGCACGCCACCAATACCAGGGCCACCCTGAGGCAGAGCGTTTGTTCCATGGGGACAAAACTATGCCAACCCTGGATGGGTCAGTCTGCCCCATAGCGACATACTTTCCAGCTTGCCTGTCCAGCCAGCACGTCTGCTTAGTACCTACTTCCCATTGTCCAAACAAACAAATGATAGACTATTGGTCAGGGGACCAAGGAAAGGAGGAATAGTAGAAAGAAAAGTATAGGGGGCAAGAGAGGGAAGATAGAAGAGCAGGAACATACCTTGAATCTTGCATTTAACACCACCTCTTACACCCAGCCTCTAATGCCATAACAAAATTAGGTAAGTAGCTGACAACATTTTTTACCACGTGCATCTAAGTTAGGTCTCTGTTCTTAATTGTAGAGGGTGTCGCCTAAGGGACAGCTCTGCCAACCAAGTTGACCAAGTGCTGTAGAAGCGTTCCCGGCTCCCTTGCAGGTGGCAATCCAGTCCTCCTCCATTTCCTTTATTTCACTCACCTTATGCCTCCATTTCTCTCTGCTGGGGATTTGTGGTCGCTTCCAATAAATTGGGAGCAGCTGCTTAGCTGCATTCAATAAATGAGGCGGTGTGCTTTTTCTATATTAGCTAACTTGCATGGGAGGAATGTGCAAAAGGAAGTGAACTGGGGAGAGAGGGACGTCCAGGTCCATGATGTCTTTAATCTGGGACCTAATGTCCTCCCAAAAGGGTCTAATGATTGGGCAATCCCACCAGATATGCAAGGGTGTGCCCCTGTGTCCACAGCCCCTTCACCACCGGTCTGAAGTAGATGGATAAATTAATGCTAAATCCGCCAGTACGTGGTACCAACGTGACAAAAACTTAGTTTGTTTCCTGAGTTTTGGAATCGATAGAGCTGGAACAAGTTAGTTGGTAGATGTGGGCCAGTTTGACTGGGGTGAAGACGAGCCCCAAATCCCATTCCCAGTGGGCTTGGCATCAGAAGCGACAGAGCCTATCGGTTGGTAGAGTTCGGAGACGATATGCGGGATTGGTTCCTCTGCTATAAAAAGGTTTTACTCCTGTAAGGTCTCAAAGGGCAGCTATTTACTGTTCTGCAGAAGCTTACCACAGCTGGCATTACCATCATCCACCCAGGGCCTAAAAAAGGCCACCTGCTCCACAGGGTGAACAATAAGTGGTATAAGGTGTTTAAGTCTGGTCGCGAGTATTTTGCTAACATTTTTTTTGTATCCACGTTATATAGTAGTATAGTAGGGTCTTTCCTGTCTTTGGGGATCACTGAGATGTGTAGCCAACAGGGCCTCTGGGGCAATTGCGGTGCCATCTGCCATAGAATTTAAGTAGCCACACATCGATTCCAACAGCAGTGGTAGGATTAACCTGTAGTATGCTTTGGTGTACCTATCAGGGCCAGGGCTCTTCCCACTGGGCAAGGACTTCACCATTGACTCAATCTCAGTAGGGGTAATGGGGAACTCTAAAGTGGAGCACTGTTCATCAGCCAGTGGGGGAAGGCCAGAAGTGGTTAAGTAAGCTTGAATGGCAGTCAGTTTTGCTGTCTGAGCATCTGGGGTCTGGTCAGAGCCTAAGTTATAAAGGGCGGCATAATAATCACAAAACCCAGAGGCGATTTGAGAGGACCTGACCGAGAGCTCACCAGAAGATAGGCGCAACTTATGACTTATGTATATACATCAGTGCAGGTTTCTTCCTGAGAGCCCTTGCAAGCATTCGGCCACATTTATTGCTGTGCTCATAATATTTATGCGATATGTAATGTAGTTGTCTATGTGCCTGTCGATCTAGTAGGCGTAGGAATAGTTCTCTCACTTCAGTCAGAGCCCCTTGGTCTCTGCCATGTATGCTGAAGTTCTGCCTGTTGGAGGGCCTGAAGTACTCTGTGGCAGTCAGATTGATGGGCTTTCTTGAGCTTGGAGCCCAAAGAGATCAGCCCCCCCCCCCCCCTCACCACCGCTTTATGACCCTCCCATTTAATCCCCTTACTAATACCCTCCGTGTTATTCTCTTTAAAGTAATGGGCCAGCACATCTGTAACTCTTGAAACCACTGCAACATCGTCCAACAGGGACTCGTTCAGTTACCACGACCGGCTCTATGATTGCCAGACAATAATGCTTGCGTAGCTGTCACTGGGGCATGGTTTGAGATTGTTATATTCTCAATGGATGAGGCGATCTATACGAGTTTAGACATCATGTACCTTCGAGTAGCAGCTATAGTCCCTATCTAAGGGGGGAGGTACTCACCAGCTCACCCGCTGTCTATCAGAAGGTGAGTCTGTAGGGATCTGCGAAAGTGCTTGAGGAAAGCGCGGGAATGAGAGGAACGTTGGTGCGAAGCGTCAAGCATTGGGTCTGGACTAACGTTGAAGTCGCCTCCCAAAATCAAAGAGCCCTCTCTCAATTCTGCCAAGCTATCTAGGGTTTTGTATATAAAGGTAAGTTGGTTATTGTTAGGGGCGTAAATAGTAGCAAATGTGAACTTCTGACCCGTGATAGTCCCCTTTAAGAAAACGTACCTGCCTTGAGGGTCCACCCTGTTCCCAGTGGCCTGGAAAGGACAAGACTTGTGTACTGCAATGGCCGTGCCCCTGGATTTTGCAACTGGTGAGTTGCTCAAAAACCACTGGCTACACAGGTGAGTAGGCAGATTGGGCATCGACCGGAAGGATGAAGTGCGCCTCCTGCAGAAAAACCACCTGTGCCCCTAAGCGCTTCAACTCCACCACAGCTTTCTACGCTTGCATGCAGAACAGAGACCATGCACATTGAGGGAGTTGAATGAGGGGGTGATCCTCTGATCCCTTCCAGTCCAGAAAGTCAACTGGTTCCAGTCCCAGGGAGATCAGGAAGTGTGGGAGGTCATCCGTGTTATGCAGTGTAACTTGTCTGCCATCTTTGGTTACCTGGAGGTAGAAGGGGAAGCCCCAGTGATAAGGCAGGCCTGCCTTTTAGAAGGCCTCTAGCAGGGGGCGGAGTGCTCTCAGCGCTGCATGAGGGTACACCTGGAAATGTCCTGATAAAAGAAAAGATGCGCTCCATCAAAGTCTAAGTATGATTTCCCATGCATTTTTTGCATAATACGGTCCTTAAGCGTATACTTGTGAAGTTTACAAATTACATTCCTAGGGTTATCCCCATCTTGGGAAGAAGGCCTGAGTGCCCTGTGGGTACAATCAATCTCAATGTGCGCTGTAGCAGGCAACCTTAGGATTTCCCAGAATGTATCCTCCAGTGTAGGGACAATGTCTTTAGGGGCCGTGGCTTCTGGGCAGGCTGTGAATGTGGATATTTTCTTGCCAGCTGTGGTTCTCAAAGTCATCCAACTGACACAAAGTCTCAATTTTCTGATCTTGTGTGCTGCATTTGTCCTGGAGCATAGAGGGGGCAGGCAGGACCGCCTCAAATCTCTGTTCCAAGGTTTCCATCCTAGCCCCCAGTTGGCTGGTGTCAGACTTTAGCTGGACTATGTCCTGCCTAAAGGCCTTCTCCACCCTGGTGGTAAATTTCTCTAGGTCTTCCTGGGTGGGGAGAGACCAGATGTGGCGCTTAATGTCCTCATCCTCTAAGAGGTCTGCCCCGATGAGACTGGGGGGGCAGAGTCACTCACTGATGCCACGAGTTTCTGCTACTGGGCCACAGCCTTTGGAGCCTTAGAAGCGTTCGTTGTCAGCGCAATCTTGGAAGCCTCATGTCCCGATCTGTGGGTCCCGCTGAAGAAAGCCTCAAGCTGCTTCTGCCGGCTCCCGTCTACCCTCAACTGCTGGGAGAGTGCCCGCCGTCCCTGGAATAGGTTTTATGCCACTTGGGGGTGAGATCGTCCCTGTGTGCTGATGATGAAGCAGTGGTGGACATGGAGCTGAGGAGATGCACGTCCTCACTCCTCCATAGTCAGGCCACTCCCCTAGCTTATGGATATTCAAGCAGAACTACACTGCATATGAGCACCAAAACCCCTGTTTAATTCATTTTCGATATTCAGAGCAAACTCGCCCTTCCATCCATGTCTCCATGCTTCGCTTTGCTGAGAAATCCCTTTGAAAATCCCCCTGGCATTTCTGGCCATGGCCATCTTGAGTAAGGGGAGATGATTTATGAAGCATTTACTTTCTGGAATCCACCTACTCTTAGCTCAGGTATGCAGGCAGAAGGGTGTGCTTGGCTTAGAAACCCCTCTTCCTGGGAGGTATGACATTATTTTCTTAGGCCTGGAAACCAGGAAGTAACCAGAGAAATGTGTTAAAAAAAAAAAAAAAAAGTTTCCAAAAAGTAAATCTAATATGCTTTTTTTTAATCTATTTACTAATGCTAGCAGCATGAGGACTAAAATTGGTCAATTTTAAAAGAATGAAATTCAGCTTTCACACCGCATTACCTTTATGTAGTAAATGTGTGAGTGGAGGCAGCTGTCTATGCCTAAGGTATTAATCAGTTCACTGGGACTTGGTGAGCTCATTAAGGCAGGATAAGTTGGTGAAGAAAGGAAAAGTGCAATTGTTACCAATTACAACTAGATATCTTTTCTAAGCTACACTAGGAATTGGTAGTTAAAATTGAATTGGCTGCTAGTAGCAACCTGACATCCCATTCCACTCCAGCATCCTGCTAATTAACAGCCTACTTTTATCCAAACATAAGAGCTGTTTGTATTGTCCATTGCCCCTATTTATTCTGACAAAATCTGAATGCGTAAACAAATTGGAGCAGCACAAACCATTTAGGTACAAAACGTCGACCTTTGTGTTAGAGTCTGTGTTACTCTATGGAAAATGGCTGTACTATTGACAGTTGTAATTGTAGACATTCAGCCTTTAGTGAATGCGGTTATAGATGCTCCCATGTTGATTAAAACCAGCTGCATTTATCATCTCTGTCAAATAGAGAGAGACATTTGTCAGGATCCATGCTGATCCCTGTTCACACAAGGAGGGCTTTGTTTTCTCAGAACTGTTTGTGGAGCCTAATCAACCAATCAAATTCAGTTCTGCACTTAAAAATTACATATAGGGATGCTTATGGTATCTATTTAATTGTTATGAAGCAATAACAGTTCTACCTGTTTTGACATTTTCAAAAAAAATATTCTAATTAAACAGTTTGTGAAAGAAAAACCGTATAAAATTGCTCTGTTTCATGTGTGTTCATGTATTTCCTTGTATTTTGAACACACAAAAGTATAAAACTATTTTTTTGCTCATTCTGTTTTTTGTATATTTGATTGCTTTTCACATTGTAGGAGGATTGTAAAGATCAGGCATGCAGTCACCAGGGACTAGTAATACCCTGATACAATTAGCTCTGCTGTCTTGTTAAGGCCCGTACACACGATCTGACTTTTTGACAAAAAACATGCAAATTAGCTGTTTTGGAGCAACATCCCAACGGGTGTACGCTCCATCGGACAAACTTTTTCAGTTTTCATCTGACTTTTGTTGGCTGTGCGAATAGACAAACTTTTTGATAACATAAGTCCGATGGAGCAAAGTCTGATCGCGTGTACGCAAAACCATTGGACTTTTGTACAAGGTACAAACACGCATGCTCAGAACCAATGCAAAAGACCAGACAACAATACAGAAGTTGACCAAAGGTGGCGCTGGAGTAATTGAACGTCCTCTTTTGAAGTGTCATCAGTACGTTGTGACGTCACTACGTTCGTGTTTGTTGTCAAAAAGTCTGATCATGTGTATGCAATACAAACTTATGGACTACGTCCTTTGTACAAAAGTCCACGGGAAAGTTTGTACAAAGTCCGATCGTGTGTATGAGGCTTTAGAGTAACATTTCAGTGTAATGGTGGTATTGTATTGCAGCTTACCAATTCTTAGATATAGTGGTTGTATTGGGGTTCTGTTTAGGCTTTCTTTCCTTTATTTTCACCTGGCAATCTGGCCTGCAAGTCTGTCATTTTCCAAAAGAACATGTTTGCCTGCAGATGCAGCAGTTACAGGGATGAGGAAAACCATTTACCACAGAGAGGGGTTCTTACAATGATCAACTTTTATTAATTTATGTAAAACCTTTATCCCAATAGGAAAAAAAAAACTGTTGCTAAAACTGCTTAGTGTGGCTGGAATTTGGCTTCAATTTGTTAGTGTATTTAAATTTGCTAGTGCCTCTAACACTTCCCTCCCCCTAGACTGATAATGCTGCTTTCCAAAGGTGCCCCCTATTCTCATTCATCCAGAGTGGGGGCACTCTAATACAGGAGGTGTGTTGCTGTCCATGTTACCAGGTTAAAACAGAGAAAAATTGTGATTGGTAAGCCACAATATATTCAATTTTTGGTTTGGGGGTTTAATACTGCTTTAATACCGTATTTCAGGTGATTTTTTTTTTTCCTACTCTGTAATATTTTTGTCTTTCTTGGCCATTGAGGAAAATGGGAAGTTATCAACTTTTGGGGTATATTGCCACCCATAAGGGGAGTTGACACTGGAAAACAAAAAATTGTATGCCAGTCCAGCATAGCCCCTCCTGCAAGCAGTGTCCTAGCAGGTTAGATGTCTTTATTTCAGCTCTGTTTGGAAAAGTTATTTGTGAGCATTTCTTCGATCTAGTTTTCCCTATACTTTGGTTCTAGAGCTGGACTTTACAAATGCAGCCCATTCTCAGCGTGGATTGCAGACTGCTACGACAGCACCCTGCTGGACTGGATGTTTTCATGGCTAGCCTTGAAGTGAACTTTGGCCACTGGGTTCCACATACGGCACTTTCCAGACTCTGTCTTGGTTGCAATTTATCCACAAAGCACTTTCCAATTTCAGAGCCTTTGGCAGTGCCTCTAGTGTTTGCCCTATCTTTGAAGACTTACCCTGTGCTACTTTTAATATTTGTATCGCTGTCTGCGTTTACGTATCCTGCTCTCTGCCAGTCTACTGCATAAGGAATTAATGCTGAGGGACTGAGCCCTGATGTGATCAGCAGGGTGGAGTGTGTTAGGTGTGTTCAACACTCTTTTCCACTATTCAGCATCAGTGAAACCTCCTCTTGCTGCTGCTCCTGTTTTGCAAAGAGCCAAGTGGAACTTTGATCTTTGGTCCATTCCTGGTGTGCCCGTCTAAAGTGACTTTGATCACTTGACTCTCGCTGACTGCCAGCTGTTTTTGTTATTTAAACACCGAGGGAATTATCCTACTGTAAAGGGTGACCCCAGCCCACACCCTAAGGGCACATTTACCCTTGCTTCTGCTTCAACACACATTAACAGCTAGTTTACACTTGCTTCAAAACAAGGCTTCGGACAGGCTTTGTTAAAGCTCTCTGAATGCTAATCAAAGCTCCTGTCACTAAATAAAATTGGTTAGCTTGCAGTCCTTTTTACACCTTGCTTTTGCTTTGCTTCTGCTTCGCTTCAAAAATGATACCCCGTGTAGCTTTAGTGGTGCTTCAAAGCCTCCATAGAAGTCTATGGCAGAGCTCCCTTAAAGCCCCACCAAAGGTTCATCGAAGCACCAAGCAAAAGCAAGGTGTAAACAGGACTGTAAGATAACCATTTTATTTAGTGACGGGATCTTTGACTGGTGTTCAGAGAGCTTGAAGAAAGCCTGTCCAAAGCCATGTTTTGAAGCTCTTAAGGGCTAGTTTACACTTGCTTCAAAACGTGACTTCGGACACGCTTTGTTAAAGCTCTCTGAACACCCATGTGTTTCCTACTAGTGCCTTTGTATGGCATCCCCATTGTGGGACACTTATATGACCTGTGGAGAAAGCAGTCAACGTGGGCCCTAGTGGACAGCATTTTCTTGAAGTTTCAAATAGCTTGAAGATTTGTCTGGAACCTGGTAAGCTGCTCGAAACCACCATGGTTCTGCAGAAGTATAATCTACAGCTTCCTCACAATTGGCTCCTTGTCCCTTGGCCAGGGAATTGCCACCTTTTCACTTGTTGTAGGAGAATGGTGTGTGAGGATCATCATCTGATACCACCTCGAGCTTTGTCTGCTGTTGTGTAGCAAGTCTCTCAGAAGATTAAACGATTAATCCAAGGTGAACAGGTAATTCCCATCCTGGCTATTCAGTTTGTATAGGTTGGGGTTCAGGTTCGTCCTGAAAGGTCATGTCATCAGGGAGCTTTCCCTCCCTGTTCTACATGTTGGGGTCCCAGAACTGGTGGTTCCTCCAATATCCTAGCATTATTCCCTGAAAAAAGTCTCCCGATACCATAGAACAAAGTCACAGTCCTTTAATGTTTCTACCATCTAAGATGGGCAGGAGATCTTGCTGTGTTTTTTTACCTATGTCCTCAGGGTTTTTTTTATCGTCTTTCTGAGGTTAATGTCTGCTCTGGCAGTTATTCCAATTATGCAGCTTCTTGTCCCTTTTGATCCTTATGGAATCACATGAATTGAGGCTTGGGGCCCAGCGATATGCACAATCTGGTCCTCCTTCAACCAGGATATTGTACTAGGTTTTTCTGTCTATTCCTGATTTTTCAAAGGAAGCTCTTTATTCCTTTTGAACACTACTCAGATTGTGTCTTTCCCTGTTGGGAAATTCTTGTTTGTTCCACCATTCTGGATGGATCAGGTTGACCAGGTTTTTGGTCTATGGTTTGGGGTTTCAATTACATATTGATGCATTCCTCGCCAGTTAGGTGACCCTTCTGATTGTTCTTCAAGCATAGTTTCCTGTCCTTTTTCTAAGTGTTCTGTTACCATGTTCCACTTACTGGAGGGGGGGGATTCAGCAACCTTATCTGGTGTTCGAACATGGGTACTTAAGGTTACTCTATAACTGTAGGTAGTCCACAGATTGTTAGGCTTGTTAGTTGTTTGTTGTCAACCACACCTAGGACAACTGCTTTTGGACATCCCCACATTTTGATGCCTTCTTGCTTCCCTCAGTGGACAAGAAAGAAAATCACTTTTTTTTGTACTTACCTTATCCTTTATTTTGAATTCATTAAGAGACACAAGTCCCAGCCGTCTGTGTTTGACTAAGATCTTGGTACTACTTGCTACAAAACTAAGTTGTGCTAATTGTAGGGGGAGGTTATTGTGAACTGTCATACAGTGAGTATACAGGTGACCTTCTGCCGGCTGCAATATAACATGACAGTTGATGACTTCTTATGTATCTGAATGGATTCCAGAATAATATTATGGCGAGTAAAATGATCATATTTTTCTTGTTTGGTACATATAGGTAAGATAATTTACTCTACACTAGGGGTGTCCGTCCTACAGCCCATGGCAGCTGGGAATGTGGTCCAACGCAAATTCATAAACTTAAAAATGTTGATTTTTCAGTTTTCTTTTAAAAAAAATGTGTTTACACTTGGCGAACACATGTGGCCAGAAAAAAAATTGACAGCGTCTCTTTACTGCACTTTGATGCATTTTATCTTACCAAAGACAAAATATCCCACTCTTCCCAATCACTCCTTATCACATTATCATTTTTCGTCAGAAACCTATATATCCTTATTTTTTAAGGAAGAAGCACACAAAGGGCAAAATTAGAACCGAAATATCAGCACCTTGAAAATTGCTATTACATTCATTCAACCATATATTGATGTGTTAATTTCTCAAAAATTACAAATCGCATCTGTTTTATGTTGCCCTCTTCATTTTTTTTGTAAAAATTTTTATTATAAAAATAAGTTTTATTACTCAGATCTAGGTACTGTATCATTGATCGCTAACTTCTAATCTGCCCAACTTTTTCTGCCCATCAGCTATCCTTTTTGTTAGTTTGTACTTTGTGTGGCCCTTTCTTCCAATGTGGTCCAGGAAGGTCAAAAGGTTGGACACCCCTACTCTACAGAGCACAAAAAGAAAGGGGGGGGGAGACGAGACAGTAACTGCAGGAAGCTTGCACTAAATTTTGAGAGAAAATGCTTGTTGTGAATAGATGATGACGAGTCCGTGTACAGAACACCAGAAATTAGTTAGGGAGGCCATGGTGCAGGAACTAGGATTGTGCAATTCGTTTTGTAACAAATCGAAATTCAGCCGAATTTTGCATCTTTCCGACATTTGGATGCATCCGAATAAAAAAATAACGAATATGAAAGAAATTATAGCGGCTATAACGAATGAATTTGACATTATTCGTTAAAGATATAAGGAAACAAAAGGTCAACTCAAAGTAAATCTTACAGTCCAATCAGCTGATTCATTTTGTGCTGGAGGTTGGATTACTGGCAAAGTGCATTCCTGAGAACTGAATGAGAAGGGTGTTGTATTGTAGCAGAGGAGAAGAGATATTGTCATTGTGTGTGTGTGTGTGTGTGTGTGTGTGTGTGTGTGTTAATAGATTCAATAACAAACAATTTCCAAACTACAGTAATCATTATCACGAAAAAAAAAAAAAAATTTTATATATATATATATATATATATATATATATATATATATATATATATATATATACACACATATATATACACACATCGAGTTTCAATAAATATGAACGAAATTATAGCGCATATAACAAATTAATTTGACATGATTCGGTATAACGAATATCGACACTACAGAGATAACGAATTATCCGAAAACATATTAATGTAACATAACAAATATAACAGAAAGAAATTATTTCTTTTACAAATGATAACGAACCGAAGCTAAACAAAATTTTCCGTTGTGCACAAGTCTAGTAGGAACACCTAAATCTGGAGTGGTTAGGTTCAGTCTGATTGCATAGGGGATGCTGCCAGGAATCCCTGAAATGCTTCCAGGCAAAAATCTTGATGTCACGTTCCAGTGAAGGATTACTCGCTAAAACCCCAACCCTTCCCCCCTTTTTTTCCCTCTAGGATGGATATCGTACCCTGTGTGTGGCATTTAAAGAATTCACTCAAGAGGAGTATGACAAAATGAATAAGCAGCTAAATGACGCAAAAATGGCTTTGCAGGATAGAGAAGAGAAATTGGCCCGAGTGTTTGATGACATAGAAGATGATATGCACTTACTTGGAGCCACTGCAGTAGAAGACAGGTAAGCGGTTAACGCAGAAGTTTAGATAACAAAAAAAAAGTTAAACCCCTAATCACAACACAATGGGCTATTCGTTATAGCTGAATCTCCCTTATCTACAGTGTTGCTAGAGAGTTCTAGAAATACAAAATATGGGCTACTGAATTAACTACTAAGAACAGAACATTTGTCATGCCTCATTGAGCCTGTAAATGCAATGCTTGTTGGTGGTTTTAAATTGCAGCCTGGTATAGGCATCCACTATGCTTTTAGTATAAATAGGGTATTTTATTTTTATGTTATCTTTTTACTTGTATGTAAGGGTGAAAGACATATCCAGATTTTCTACTGCAAGCCATCCAGACAGACCCTGCTTGTGATGGACTCACCCGGGACAGGGGCTTTTGGAGGGGACTGAAAGCTAGCCTCTTGATTACTGACTATGGGCCCTGGCATTTAAGGGAACACTTCTCTTTGTGAGGTATATGCCTAGGGGACCCTTGGGGAGAAATAGACTTGAATCCAAAGGAACATTACTCCAAGACAGACTCTGGGACTCTAGGCCAGGGGTCCCTAATTAAGGCCTAATTACCTAAAAAATAATGACTGCTTCACACTGTGAGACTAAAAGATGCTGATGTCATCAGCAAGCAACCTGTCTGGGCCCCCTGCCATAATGTGTTTTATTGCAAGTAGGTCTCCTTCTATTGTCTGTATTAGCAGCAGCTCATGTTTTTGTTCTTTTGTTTTCCTAAGTTTTTGTAAAGAGGCCTCAGAGATGCCAGTGTAAGTTTCCCATCACAGTATGTTTCTGCCTCTTCCAGTATGGAGTTTTTAGTCTCTCACAGCTCTGCTCATCAGCTATTTGTTCTGCTCTATGGGAAATATATTTGCAAAGCGTGATGCCAGCATTTGGGAGGAGCGTGGTACTGAGGTGACAGCATCTTACCAGTGATGTCACCAAAAACTCTAAGAGGCTGGACTGAGATTTAGCTTACCACCAGGGCTGGTGGAAGGATTTTTGCCACCCCAGGCGAAACCTAATTTTGCCACCCCCCTGGCTCCACCCATGAATCCACCCCCTTTGTCAGAGCATTGATCCAATTCAATCAATCCACCTCTGAATCCACCTCCTCTGCCCAAGCATCAGTGTGACAGAAGCCGGCACTAGAGGAAGCATGAGGTTGCAGTAGAGAGCACTGATCATAGAGGCACGCAGGGGATGTTTGCCGTTCCATCAGGACATGTCTAGTGCTGCTCCTCTATAATGACACTACAGAGCGGCTGCTTGAGTAAGAAGCAGCAGAGGCATCACCTGCACCCCCCTAGATGTGCATGCCTTATCCCAGCAGCACCCACTATAGGTTATAACATTTATTACAGAGGTATTTATAATACAGTACCGAAAACTTACATAGCACAGAGACTGAGAGTAGGGAAACCAGCGGCCGCCTAGTGGTAGCACTGGCCCTGCTTGCTACCATTCATGCGACACTACTATATCTGTTTTGAGCGCTGTCAGCCTTTAAGGCTGGGTTCACACTGCAGACGGGGTCCGGTTCATCCCTGTTCTCAGTTTCAGGGACAAATCCCTGAATTTTGGAACCTGAAATGGTGCCAAAGACACAAAGGACCTCTGCAATTCGCTCCGCAGCCGCTTCATAGATGTGCTAACTGGCTACATTGAGAGCCGGTCACAGTCTCCTGTCCTGCGAATTGGATGCGGAGAAATTCCACATTCAATTTGCACTAGTGTGAACCCAGCCTAAAGGATAAGTTAACCTTTGGGAACATGTTACATGTTCAACTCATTCTAAGACGCCTTCCACACTGAGGCGCTTGAAAACTGCCCAGCGCTTTTGAAGTGCATCCCATTCATTTCAATGGAGAGGGACGTTTTGAGACGCTTTTTTAAGCGCTTCAAACATGCTCCAAGAATGCTGCTTGCAGGACTTTTTTGTTTTTTTTTTTACGCCCCTCCAGCGGACCGCCCCAGTGTGAAAGCATCCAGTGATTTTAATGGGAAGCAGTTTTCATGCACTTTTCATGCAAAATCACCTCTGTGTGAAAGGCGTGTTTAGGTGGAACAAGTGACATGTTCCCAATGCTGCAACCGCTGTGCTGCAATTGGCACGGCCATGCAGGGCTCCGCCCACACGGGCGCGTCATTCATTCACACAGCTCTCCAATGTCCTTTGTGGCTGTCGGCTTGTAGTGCTCGATGAGCTACCACGGTGCTGTGGAGCAACATAGTAGTTTACTGATTTTTATTTTTTTTTTCCTTTCATTGTATCTGCTTGCCCGTACGGGATGTACAGACACACAGATACACTGGCAGATCTGCATGGCAGCAACGATCTGCTGATCACTGGCCCAATGCATTACAGGCTCAAAACTGCAAAAAAAAAATTGCATTTTATTAATTCTTTCTAAAAAGTGAACTTATCCTTAAAAAAAAAAAAAAAAAAAAAAAAAAAAAAGATGGTAGGATTTTACTAAAACGGGCCAGAATTTTACAAGGGTATACTAGAATGTGAAGAACATTTTGGGCACTTGAATGTTGCAGTCATTCATTTTCCTGCTGGTGAATATCAATGATATGGTGTTTGGAACAGTTACACCCAGTGACTCTTCTATGGAGCTCGGCTCTTCTTATGGTGACTCACTAGAGATAATCAGAGAGGCAGTGTTCATATTGCTGTCATAATAACATGCAATTACCAACTACACTTCTTCAAACTATAAAAATATTTTTGTCATTTGGATACAACCCAGCTTGGGAATAAATGGCCCCTTTGAGATTTGGACCTGCGCTTGTGTAGCCAGAATTTAGGAATATGGATATATGCCATCCACACCAAGTACATAAGGGGTTGATTAAATGCAGGACTAAAGTGAATTCTCACTTTAAAAATGTATGTTTACATTTGATAAGAGAACAAGTCTCTCTTACCTTTTTGTAAATCAACTGAAATAATTTAGTATACATGCAATTATGAACACGGCAGCTGGATTTTCCATTTTATTCATTGTTGGATAACCAGGCTGGGTAGACATGTGCTGCCCATACACAGATTAGGTCTACATTTCTCAAAGCTGAACTCCAGGCAGACCTACAATCACAAATTATTGCACCTTTTAAATATTGTATATGTTTTTAACCACTTCAATACAGGGCCCTTCCATCCCCTTGCTGTCCAAGCCAATTTTCAGCTTTCAGCGCTGTTGCATTTTGAATGACAATTGCGTGGTCATACTACACTGTACCCATATGAAACGTTTATCATTCCCCCTCCCCACAAATAAATATTTCTTTTGGTGGTATTTGATCACCACTGGGTTTTTATTTTTTGCTAAACAAATATAAAAAAAGACTGAAAACTTTTGTAAAAAAAACAAAATTTCTTTGTTATAAAATTTTGTAAATAAGTACTTCACTGACGGGCACTGATGAGGCTGCACTGATGAGGCTGCACTGATGAGGCTGCACTGATGAGGCTGCACTGATGAGGCTGCACTGATGAGCGGCACTCATGGGTGCTACTGATGAGCGGCACTCATGGGTGCTACTGATGAGCGGCACTCATGGGTGCTACTGATGAGCGGCACTCATGGGTGCTACTGATGGGATGGCACTGATATGCAGCACTTATGAGGGGGCACTGATTGGTATCCCTGGTGGGCACTTGTGGGCATCCTTGATGGGTCTGCACTGATGATCGAAGCGCTGCTAATCAAGACTAAAAAAGAAAACAAATGCAGCCACCATATTTGATGATGGATAAACTGCAATAGATCATGCTTTTGGTTTTGGGTTTAATACCACTTTTAATGCCAGTATTATAAGTACCTAAGTTTAACATGGTATCAGTCTCTTACTGGAACACCGAATTGGAGTGGGAGAAGCAGCATAGGGATTCAGTGACATATAGCATGCTGGTAAGAGGAGAGAGCAGACAGGTGAGCTCATCAGTCTGCTGCTTCTTAGTCTTCAGTCGTAGCCTAGGGTAAGGACAAGACCTGTACTGAGGTACTGAACTACAGCAGAGATGAGTCCTGCCCTGCAGGACAGGATGGCACTGTGTGACAAAGCTGTGTAAATGACATTACTGGATAGACAGAAATATAAATCCATTGGCATAGTAAACAGCTCCCACATACTGTATGTATTTCATTTATGTTTTTAGCAGTTTGCCTGGAGTTCAACTTTTAGCCCTTGTACACACGGTCGGACATTCCGACAGAAAATGTTCGATCGGACCGCGTTGTCGTATAATCCGACCGTGTGTGGGCTCCATCTGACTGTTTCCGTCAGAATGCCCGACCAACAAAGTTTTAGAGCTAGGCTATAACATTTTCCGACAACATGTTTCGATCATTTGTAGAGAATTCCGATCGGACAAAGTGCCACGCATGCGCAGATCAAATTCCAAGACCAAAGCTATTGGCTACTAGCCTGAACGTAGTCCTGTCGTAACGAAATAACGTCACCACGTTCTGAACGATCAGATTTTCCGACAACTTTGTCCGACCATGTGTATGCAACACCAGTTTCAGACAAAATCCGTTGGACAAAATCCGACGGATTCTCCTGTGGGAATGTCCGACCGTGTGTACAAGGGCTTAAAGGTTTAGTTTTGGATATAGTGGGGTAATATTAGAAGCTCTGACAGGCTCCTCAGTCTGTCCTTCTGTCAGGAAGATTTCCTATCATAGTTGAACCATATAACCACCATCATGGGCACAGCTATGGAGGAATTTCCCCAGGAGAAAGGGGCACTGCAAACCTATATATCAAATTGCATAAACCGTCCATATGCAAAGTGCGGATCCAGAGGGTCTCCTCCTACAGACATAGCAGGTCATTCCATAGTCCAGATTATTTTTATTTTAAGTCCAAGGTGGTGTCCGGTTGGAGTCAAGATTGTGAAGATGGAGATCTGGCGTATGATATCCAATAAGGCGCTTTTGACTCTATAAATAGGAGGTCACAACAGTTTGGTACGGAGTTTGGCTCTCCCTGTACTGTGTGCTGATTGCTTTGACACTGAAGACGGTGTTGGGATTCTATCCTTGGACCTTTTGCATTTATTATTGCTATCATTATTCTATGGTCTTTTTATGATCGTTTGTTTTAGGGCTGCAATTTGATGTATAGTGTTATCTGATTTTTGATCTTCAAATCTTTACAGCTGCTTTTTTTACCTTTTTCTTCTGAGAGCAGATGTCACACTTCTTGGTTTATTCACAGATAATTTAGCCTTCTTCTAAAAGAAAAATACAGTGGTTTATTTTGCTGATCAAGGCGAAGTCCCAATTTGATCAGTAATTAGGACACGTATATGTGTAACTCCAACCTGAATGCATGAGGACTCTAAGAGACATATTTGTAAAACAATTACATAGTTTGTCTATTGAAACTGTATGTAAATTAGTTGTGTGCAAATGAGGGGGAAAAAAAAATCTGATGATCTCCTGAAGAGCAAATGACTGGTAATATATATTATGACCATTAGATGGAGCTCATGAGCGTAATTATTTAGTGTAATAGTCAGTGCCATCTAGTGGCCATAGTGAGCTATTTTTCTGATTCACACATTAAGGCTAGGTTCACACATATGCAAATTTTGAATGCATATTGAACCGCATCCAATTCGCATGACATGTGAAAGAACAGTGCTTTCTGTTGTGCGTGTTCACATATGTCTGGTGCAGCCGGAGTACAGATTCAGTGTGAATTAAGAGTCCTCACAGTTTTCTGAGCAGTGCAGTTTGGCTCAGGTGTGAATTCAGGCCCGTTGACTTCTTTGCTTCTAAATCACACACGTCATTCAATTGTGAACAGAATAAAATCCTGACCTGATGCAATGCAAACTGACCTGAAACGCTGAACTACTACTTTGTCAATTAGCTGTGAAAACGGAGCTTCAGTTCGCACCGCACGTGTGTGAACCCAGCCTCGGGCTTGACTCGCACATGTCCAGCTGTGGTTTGCAGTCTGGAGCCCGCTGCCTTTCAATTTAGGTTGCCTGAATTCGCACTGAAACTGACCCAAAAACGCACAGGACCCTTTTTAAAACACCATCGCGAGCATGTGTAAACTGGCTCCATTGAGAGACAGTCACATCCATGTGTTATGCGAAATTGTGATTAAAAACGCATCCAATTCGCATGTATTTTATTAATTTTTTTCTTTACACCCCTCAGTGTCAAGCAAATGTCAAGACTTTAATAAAGGCACTCATTTTAACTGAAGAACCCCAGGGCAAAAATAACATTTGTCCTCCCAGAAGTGCATTCAGATGTAGTATCTACCTTTAGGGACATATCTACCTCACTGGTGTTGTGTACTTGGCTAACCTGATAGCTAAGCATCAATAATTTACCAAAATCCTCAACCTCAGAATTGTCCCCATTCTGATCCTGTAGAAATACAAGCCAGTGTCAGGCACAGCTATGGGAACCCATTGTAGCCTTGCCCAAATGTAGGAGAGCTTAAAAATGAAGAGGCCGTATAACGGACAGTGACAAGAGCCTGCAGTACCGGTTGGGAGCACGCTTGAGTTGTTTCCTGGGAAGCACTAACCTCCTTTTATGCAATTTTTAGTTCATGCAACTGATGAGAAAAACTGTGTGTCTGTTTTATTATAATCCATATTCTAGGATAATCTTTTTATCGGTTTAATCGTCATTGCCAACAGGCTCCAGGAGCAAGCAGCAGAAACGATTGAAGCTCTTCATGCAGCTGGAATGAAAGTTTGGGTGTTAACAGGTGACAAAATGGAGACTGCTAAATCTACATGCTATGCATGTAGACTGTTCCAGAATAACACTGAACTGCTGGAACTGACAACCAAAAATGTAGAAGAGTTTGAAAGGAAAGAAGATCGCTTGCAGGAACTGCTTTTAGAGTATCATCGAAAACTGGTGCAGGACACTCCAAAAATTAAAGGCAGTATTAAAAGGTGAGACCCTGATTAGTAAATATGAGTGGGCAGAACACCTTGTCTAGCTCGCATTGCTATCTCTGTTCTTATTGGTAATGTGTATTTGTCCTTTTGATCAGTGCCACCAGGATTGAAGGTAGGAGGGGAGATAGAAAATTCTAAATCAGGGGTGTCCAAACATTTGACCTTCTTGGGACTCATTGGTAGAAGAGGAATTGTCTTGAGAATAAAGAATTAATTTTATTGGTTGTTAGAATACTACGGTTTACCTTTTTTGATAGTAGCTGTGGTGTGTAAAGATGGCCATAGATGGATCCAAATTCAACCAGTTTAGAGGAGACCGGCCACATTTCAGTCCATCTATTGCCATTCCCGTTCAAGAGGAATGAACTAGTGATCGACTCCTTGCGAAGGGGAATGTGAAATTTGCATTCGATTAGCATTGCAGCTAGTAGGCCGTAGTGCTGCTTAGAGCAGAGAAGCCGAGAACTCCCGCTGCCAGAATACAATAGTGCATCCGGGACGGATTCCTTCATCCGCCTTGAACGTGTGGATGAGGGATTTTTTTTATTTTTTATTTTTATCGACTGGCTAGCTGCTGAGAACAAAAAAAAAATGTCCAGCTTTAAGGTTTGTTGCCATCCAGCAAGAGAGAATAGAATCATAGTGCACCTGCCCAGAAAATGTTTCTCTTTCAGGTGCATGGACTATGTAGACAACGCTTTTAGGCAGGCCATACGCAGCGTAAATTTCTTTCCTGCAACCATGAATTGTAGGAAAGAAATCTGCACGATTCCCCTATCAACACAGACCATGCTGATGGGAATCGGCAATTGTCTTCTCCTGGCACTGGGGGGAGATGGAGTAATCCTTGCCAGGAGAGGACAGTAATTATTGCTAGTGGCTATAGAAGCCACTAGTGATAATTGCAACAGAATCCAGCAGGTCAGTTGTAACAAAGTTGATTGATCGATCAACTTGATACATTAATCCAGCTGAACCGGATGAGATTTGAACCGTGTATGGCCGGCCTTATTGCAATAAAGTTGAAATATCCAACACAATGGGGTTGATTTACTACATATGGAGAGTGCAAAATCTGGTGCAGCAGTGCATGGTAGACAAAAAAAAAAAAAACCTGGAAGCTGATCGTTTTCTCTGCAGAGCTGAACCAGATTTTGCACTCCGGCTTTAGTAAATCCTCCCCGCTGTATCTTGTCAGGTAAAAATCCACTTTTGAAAGTTGTCCACAGAAGCAATTGCATGGCTTCCATGCATTTCAGGCTAAAGGATTCCTTTTCCCAACAATGGAAAAAGGACCGTTAAGCCTGACAGACAGCTCTGGTCAGAGCCACTGTACTAACCGTCTGACTTTAGTACAACATTCTCCCCCTGCTGAGCTGTTGTGTGCTGATGGGTGGGGGGGCATTGGCTGAGAGCACTGATCCGGAGCTGATTGGCTGCTGGTTTTCCAGCGTGCTTTTCTGACAGAAGCCAGCCTGGCTGACATACACACAGGTTTTTATTGAACCGGCCGATGTCTCTCAACATTCAGCCCGGGCGTACTAGGCATTAGTGAGAGGGACTGGGATAATATCTGTGAGAAATGGAGCTTTTGGCATGTAACCATTAAACATTTAATTTAAATTTTCTTCCAAGGGGTTTAAGTTTTTTGCATGCAGGGATTTCTAATGAATGCTATGGATGTGTTAAATGTTTGTTTGTAAAATTAAAGGTTTTATACAAGTACATAAAATGTTAAACTTTATACTTGTAAAATTTTCAAAATAAAATCCACCCAAAATCATATCTTGGCTTTATATCTGCTCCTCTTTATTGATCATGTGCGAGTGTATGTATGGGGTTCATATTTCTCCTTGGGCAGAAAAATGACTGAAATGCCTCTGGTGACCAGGCAGAGTGAGGGTCTGCTCCGAGTAAAATGGAAATTTGAGTTGCTGTCAAGATTTCTTTCACATCCAGTAACCAGAATTCCTGTTATGGTGACTCCTTCATTTAATTGTGTTCTGTTCCCTGCTTCTCGGAGTCCATATAGAAAAATTGTAACTATAGGTCGGCATACTGTTCTTTGTGCATTTCAGGAGCTGGTCAGGAAACCAAGATTATGGCTTGATAATTGATGGTTCCACTCTGTCTCTTATACTGAATTCCAACTATAGCACCAGCCATTATAAGAACATCTTTCTGCAGATTTGTCAGAAATGTACTGCAGTGTTGTGTTGCCGTATGGCGCCATTACAAAAAGCACAGGTGCGTATTAAATAGAAGGACACGTGCTTATGTTGTGTGTGTGTGTGTGTGTGTGTGTGTGTGTGTGTAATGACATATGCATCTCTTAAAATAGGTCTTTGCTGTCAGAAAAATACATGTGGGTGTTTTAACACTGTAATTATTGTGATTAGTAAATACATTACTTTTTGTTAACAGATTTGCAAAACATTTCCAGGCTTGTCTTCGGCAATAATAGCGCGTGTAGACATTTGATTAGGGTAAAATTTGAATTGCTGTGGATTCTAAAAGTCTGTTTTATTTCCGGCTCGTAATCTATTTTCTTCTCTTTTCAGATTGTTAAAATGGTAAAAAATACCAAAGGGAATCCTATCACATTGTCTGTGGGAGATGGAGCAAACGATGTTAGCATGATTTTAGAAGCACATGTTGGAATAGGTAGGGATTTACCAATTCTAATACTTTTATTTCACAAAATGAGCTAAGAATATAGGATCCGAAAACAAAAACAATTTTATCTTGTATTCATTAACCACTTTATCTACTTCAGATCCGCGTTAATGACGGCTACAGCGCGGACCTGCTTTGCCGGGAGTACATAGTCATTCGCCATTGACATTCGCCCGTGCCTGCGCGCCACCTGCTCTGTGATCAGCGAGTCTCACACTCACTGGATCACGGATCAGAGTAATGCCGTGTACATACGATCGTAATTCTCGTCGGAAAAAGCTCTGATGGTTTTCCCAATGGAGTTCGGCTCAAGTTGTCTTCCCTACACACGGTCACACCAAATTCCGATCGTTTATAATGCGGTACAACACGTACGACGGGACTAGAAAAAGGAAGTTCAATAGCCAGTAGCCAATAGCTTCTGTCTCTTAGTTGAATCTGAGCATGCGTGATTTTTGGAATTGCATACACACAATCGGAATTTCCGATAGAAAGTTTTTCCGTCGGGAAAATTGAGAACATACTATCAATTTTTGGCTGGCTTAAATTCGGGCAGCTAAATTCCGATGGAGCATACACACGGTCGCATTTTCCGATGAAAAGCTCTCATAGTTTTTTTTTCTGGCCGGAATTCCAATCGTGTGTATGCGGCATAAGGGGTCGATCTCGACCCCTTACCACATGATCAGCTGTCAGCCAATGACAGCTGATCATGTGATGTCAACAGAGCCAGTAATCTGCTATTTTTTCTCCTCGCGCTGACAGCGTGAGGAGAAAAAAGAAAACGATCACCGGCGGCTGTGAGAGGGACATCAGTCCCGATCACGGCGAGCTGCTGCCGGATCCTCAGAGCCCACCTGTGCCACCTAGCAGTAGGCAACAGTGCTGCCTACCAGTGCCATCTATCAGTGCCGCCTCATCAGTGCATATCAATAAAGGAGAAAAATTACCTGTTTGCAAAATTTTATAACAAACTATTAAACATGATTTTATTTTGTATTTTTTTCAAAATTTTCCATATTGTTTTGTTTAGCAAAAAATTAAAATCCCAGCTGTGATTAAATACCACTAAAAGAAAGCTCTGTTTGTTGGAAAAAAATTCTGCGCAATTGTCATTCAAAGTGCGTCAGCGCTGAAAGCTGAAAATTGGTCTGGGGGTGGGGGTGTTTAAGTGCCCAGTAAGCAAGTGGTTAAGGACCAGAAGGATTTGCCCCCTTAATGACCTGGGCATTTTTTGTGATACGGCACTGCATCGCTTTAACTGACAATTGCGCAGTCATGCAACTCTGTACCCAAACAAAATTGGTGTCCTTTTTTTTTTTTTTTTCCCCCTCACGAATAGAGCTTTATTTTGGTGGTATTTGATCACCTCTGCGCTTTTTATTTTTTGCACTATAAACAAACAAAAAGTGACAATTTTGAAAAAAAATGTTTTAAATAACTATTTTTAATGGTAATATACTGTAACATTGCGGCGGACAAATTTAACCCCAAATTACACTTTTCAGGGACCAGTGACATTATTGCATTGATCAGTGCTATAAAAATGCACTGATCAATGTAAAAATTACACTGGCATGGAAGGGGTTAACACTAGGGGGTGATCAAGGGGTTAACTGTGTTCGCTAGGTGTGCCCTAACTGTGGGGGTTGGGAGGTCTGCCTGGGACATGACAGAGATCACTGTTCCCGATCACTGGGAACAGTGGATCTCTGACATGTCCCCTGTCAGAATGGGGATCTGCCTTGTTTACAAAGGCAGATCCCCATTCTGCCTCTGTATTAAGCGATCACAGGCCAATATAACTTCGGTGTTTTGTCCTTAAAGCGGTTTTGTACAGAAAATTTCAAGTTCATCTTATTCAAATGGCTTTGGAACATGGATGCAGTTATGACCATTGAAATAAAATAATATGCAGTATTTACCTTTTATTTTTAATGTTTATGCCGACTTCCTGGCTCGCCTCCTGTGGGAGTAGGCGTGTTTATCGGCTTCGCAATGGTCCCTGGGAACTTTTTTAGCTATTTCCCAGGAATCAGTGGGGGACACAGTCATGCCGAAATCTCGTGAGATTTCGGAAGGAGGACGCCGGTCAGGTGACGAGGGCGTGTCCGAAATTTCACATTTTGAAAGTGGGCAGGCAGCTCTATCTGCCATTACCACTATAGCGCACGAGGCAAGAGGAAGGAAAACAAAGAGGACACTCAATGAGCATGTGCGAGATGGAGCGGTGGATGCTGGGAGCTCAGAGTCATCGCATCCAGGAGGTAAATGCCTGTGGGCTTCAAACGCCCACAGTGAAAATGGAAACCCACGGACTGCTTTTTTTAAAGTTTTCCTTAGCAATGAAATCGTCACGCCGGGGATTAAAAAGACGCCGATCGTGACTGCAAAGACACCGTAGGAATCGCCCACCAGTGACACAGGTAAAAAAAAATAAAAAATATGGCAGCGGAATCCCGCTTTAACCACTTCAATACCGGGCACTTAAACACCTTCCTGCCCAGACTAACTTTGAATGACAATTGCGCGGTCATGCTACACTGTACCCAAATTAAATTTTTATCATTTTTTTCCCACAAATAGAGATTTCTTTTGGTGGCATTTGATCACCTCTGGGTTTTTATTTTTGCTAAACAAATAAAAAAAAAGACCGAAAATTATGAAAAAAAATTTTTCTCCTTCACTGATGGGGCTGCACTGATGGGCACCGATGAGGTGGCACCAATGAAGTTGCACTGATGAGGTGGCATTGATGGGCACTGATGGTTGACCAGGATGGGCACTGATAGCTGACACGGATTGGCATGGATAGGCGGCACGGATGGGCACTGATAGGTGGCATTGTATTGTACCGATGGATCCCAATCAGTGCCAAACAATAATGCATGCCAATCAGTGATGCCCATCTGTCAGAGGAGCAGCCGATCCACTCTCCTCGCGTCTGACAGATGCGAGTGAGGAAAAGCTGATCACCGGCTTTTCCTATTTACACTGTGGTCAGCCGTGATTGGACACAGCTGATCACGCAATTACAGCTGTAAGTCTTTTTGGGTATGTCTTTACCAGCTTTGCACATCTGACATTTTTTGCCCATTCTTATGTGCAAAAATAGCTCAAACTCTGCCAGAATGGATGGAGAGTGTCTGTGAGCAGCAATTTTCAAGTCTTGCAACAGATTCTCAATTGGATTTAGGTCTGGGCTTTGACAGGACCATTCTAACATATGAATATGCTTTGATCTAAACCATTCCATTGTAGCTGTGGCTGTATATCTAGGGTCGTTGTCCTTCTGGAAGGTGAACCTCCACCCTAGTCTCAAGTCTGTTGCTGACTAATGGGTTTCATTCTAAGATTGCGCTGTATTTGGCTCCATCCATATTCCCATCAACTCTGATTGGCTAAAGAAAAGCATCCCTACAACATTATGCTGCCGCCACCATGTTTCATGGTGGTGGTGGCGTATTCAGGGTGATGTGCCGTGTTGGTTTTTCACCACACATAACTTTTTGGCCTAAAACCAAAATACTCAATTTTGGTCTCATCTGACCAGAACACCATTGTCCACATGTTTGCTGTGTCCCCCCACATGGCTTCTCGCAAATGGGACTTCTTATGGCTTTCTTTCAACAATGGCTTTCTTCTTGCCACTCTTTCATAAAAGCCAGATTTATGGAGTGCACTAATACTGTAGTTGTCATGTGGACAGATTCTCCCACCTTAGCTGGGGAGCTCTTTAGCTGCTCCAGAGTTGCCATGGACCTCTTGGCTGCTTCTCTTATTAATTGCTCTCCTTGCCCAGCCTTTCAATTTAGGTGGATTGCCATGTGTTGGTAGGTTTTCAGTGGTGCCATGCTCTTTCCATTTGTGGATGATGGATTGAACAGAGCTCCATGAGATGTTCAAAGCTTGGGATATTTTATCATAATCTAAACCCTGCTTTAAACTTCTCCACAACTTTATCCCTGACCTGTCTGGTGTGTTCCTTGGCCTTCATGGTGCGGTTTGTTAACTAAGGTTCTTTAACAGACCTCTGAGGCCTTAGAACAGCTGTATTTATACTGAGATTAAATTACACACAGGTGGACTAGATTTACTAATTACGTGACTTCTGAAGGAAATTGGTCCCACTAGATTTTAGTTGGGGGTATTGGAGTAAAGGGGGCTGCAGATATTTATTTTGAAAACCATTTATCATTTTCCTTCCACTTCACAATTATGTGCCAGTTTGTGTTTTTTTTTATCACATAAAATCCCAGTGCCTTGAAAAGGTATTCATACCCCTTGAAATTTTCCACATTTTTTAATGTTACAATGACAAAATGTGGAAAATGTCAAGGGGTACAAGTACTTTTTCAAGGCACTGTAGTTGTCCTGTGGACAGATTCTCCCACCTGAGCTGTGGATCTCTGCAGCTCCTCCAGATTTACCATGGGCTCTTGGCCGCTTCTCTGATTAATGCTCTCCTTGCTCTTGCCCAGCCTGATAGTTGTGCCCTACTTTTTCCATTTTCGGATGATGGATTGAACAGTGGTCCGTGAGATGTTCAAAGCTTGGGATATTTTTGTATAATCTAACACTGCTTTAAAACTTCTCCACGACTTTATCCCTGATCTGTCTGGTGTGTTCATTAGCCTTCATGATGCTGTTTGTTCACTAAGGTTCTCTAACAAACTTCTGAGGGCTTCACAGAACAGCTGTAATTATACTGAGATTAAATTGCACACAGGTGTACTCTGACTTCTGAAGGCAATTGGTTCCATGAGATGTTAGATGGGGGTATTTGAGTAAAGGGGGGCTGAATACAAATGCATGCCACACTTTTCAGATGTTGCTTTGTAAAAAATGTGGAAAGCCATTTGTCATTTTCCTTCCACTTCACAATTATGTGTCACTTTATGTTGGTCTATCACATACAATCCCAATAAAATACATGTCAACCTTTGGTTGTAACATGACAAAATGTGGAAAATTTCAAAGGTTGTGAATACTTTTTCAAGGCACTGTATCATCTTGGTTTTCTGTAGCTTGTGACCGCTTCTCATCTGTGTATCTTCCCTGTTTATACATTATGTTTGTTTTCTCTCTATTCCAGGCATTAAAGGAAAAGAAGGCCGCCAGGCAGCAAGGAACAGTGATTATGCTGTGCCAAAATTTAAGCACTTAAAAAAACTCCTTTTAGCACACGGACACTTGTATTATGTGAGAATAGCTCACCTTGTACAGTATTTCTTTTATAAGGTAAGATCCTTGTAAGTATCACTATTAATGATAATGCAGAGGACAGAACATTATTACCTTTGGTTTAGGGTGCCACAAATCATTTACAAGATGGGAATTATCCATTTAAGATGCTTTACTTGGCTGGTTCAGAAAATGAGCAGAATGACTTGTAAAGCTGACTGTGTGACTTTGCTGTATTTGCACCGGATGGCAAAGTGTAAATCTTCTCTACTGGCAAATATTGCATACGTCTGCATTTATTTTCCCACCTACTTCTATCTTCGTAATAAACTCTCATAGTTTAGCTTAATACATTGGGCACACCATAAAATACTCAACCCAGGGTGTACACGCACACGTGTAGTTTACAACTTTGAATGCTCTTGCTTAGTGCTGCTTCCCTGAACACTGGTCTTTACAAGAGAGTTTGCAGTGGACCAGGGGCGTAACTATAGGGGGGTGCAGCAGTCGGGACCGCAACCGGGCCCTGTGATGCAGGGGACCCATGCAGCCCCCTCTACATATGGCCGGCAGCAGCATAGGCAGCTAGGGGTCCCAGTGCACCATGCACACGGGTGGCTGGAGGGTGACTAGCAGAGCTCCATGCTTGACTATCGCACTGGCTGCTCTTTAGTTGTGCATTCCCCACATGACCTGTGTCCTTGGCCGGCTCATCAGAGTACCCCTCTCCTGCACCATGCATTGCCGCTCAGTCCGATGTCTGTTCTCCCCCAGCCAAAGTCCCGCCCCCCCGAGTCCGGCCCACACTGCACTGCATACTTCTCCCGGGTAAACAAACTTTAAGCACACAGATGCAGTGCAGCCCTGTGAGAGACGGCTCCTCGGAGGACACTGCAGGCTTGTCTGCCAGCCCCCCTCCTCCCCCGTCATACAAAGATGATGAAAGGTCTTTCTGGGAGATATGTTGATCGCCCGTCCAGCACACTGGATGGAGCCCAGGCCAACATGGATGAGTGCGCAGCCTGCAGCTTGGTCATGGTGAGTGAGAGGACCCCATCCCCCACACGTCATTACATACCCCCTCCATCTCCCCCTGGGGACAGGGACCCCTTCTCACGTGGGGACAGGGACCCCCACCTCCTTTGGGGACAGGGACCCCTTCTCACCTGGGGGCAGCAACTTCATCTGCCCTGGAGAAAAGGACCTCATTTCTTCTGGGGACGGGGACCCCATCCTGCCTAGGGACAGTCCCCCAATGGGGCACCAAAAAATAAAAATAATTAAAAAAAACTACTGATACCAGTGGTGGAACTACAGGGCTCACAAAGGTCATACCTGTGGCCACGCCCTGGAGTTCCACTGCCGGACTCGGAGGGAAGGGCCCTGGCTGGGGTTCAGGGGGGACCTTCCTGGTTTCTTGCATCGGGGCCCTGAAGGTTCTAATTACGCCACTGCAGTGGACAGTGCAGTCTCCAGCCTGTCCGTTAGTTTTGAGGAACACCTTATCTAGGCTATGGGATTATGTTTGTGTCAATGCACACAGTTTAGGGAGGCACAACTTTAGTCCGTGAATGCAAGTGGGATTCCATAAGATGCTGCACGAGAAAAGAGCCGCCTTGGAAGAGGAAGCCTAGGGTAGTGGTCATGGTCTAAACTGATCTGTAGGCAAGGATTCAAAGAACCTGCATGCTCAATAAGTAAATTGGTTACTGAAAGTGCTTAAAAAAAAAAAAATCTGAGGATTTAATATAAGGGCGGCACAGTGGTGTAGTGGTCATCATTCTCGCCTAGCAGTAAAAAGGGTTGCTGGTTCAAATCCCAACCACGACACTACCTGCCTGGAGTTTGCATGTTCTCCCTGTGCTTGCGTGGGTTTCCTCCGGGTACTCTGGTTTCCTCCCACACTCCAAAGACATGCAGGTAGGCTAATTGGCTTCTGTCCAAAAATTGGCCCTAGTATATGAATGGGGACCTTGGATTGTGGGCTCCTTGAGGGTAGGGACCGATGTGAGTGTGCAATGTACAGGGATAGGGACAATTGTAGACACTCACTCAGAATGGACTGGTGTCTTTATTCAACCTAACTATGTAATATCACATTAAGGCTCGGTTCACACAGGGGGCGACACGACTTGCCGCTCCGCAACCTGCCGCGACCTCAGCGGTGACTTGCAAACGACTTCTGTATAGAAGTCAATGCAAGTCGCCCGAGGTCGTCCAAAAGTAGTACAGGAACCTTTTTTCTAAGTCGGAGCGACTCGAGTCGCTCCTCTTAGAACGGTTCCGTAGTACAGAACGGGGGCGACTTGTCGCCCCCTGTGTGAACCGAGCCTTAGGGCTGCGTTTACCTTTGAAATAAATAAACAAATGCACATATTTTTGAGGGAAAAAAGATGTGCATTTATGTTCTTTACACAGGAGCCTGCAAAGCATTGGACCTGCAATCAGCGGATTGTGGGAGCAGTGTCAGGCTCCTGCACACACCCAGCTTTATACCTCTATACGGCTTTTAGTTATAAAGCTACTCAATATTTAAAAACTGAAGCTTAGTTTAAAAAAAAAAAAAAAAAGAGGTACAACACCGGGGATATAAACGTACCTCTATTGAAGTGTATTCGCCATCCTGCTGGTTACAGTAAAAATCTACCATTTTTACTGGATCCTGCTTACAGCAGTGAACTTCCAGGAACTGTCTCAGCTGTAACAGTGAAGGATCGCCTCTCTGGCCTTCCACTTTTAGTATTTTTCCAGAAAGCAAAGGCTGATAAATGACAGGATCCCCCTCCTCCACTCACAGAACACTTTGCATTCTGTGAAAATAATACAGGGAGTTCTATGAATAGATGAAAGGTGGGGAGGGCAAGCAGCGCAATTCTTCACTGTTGAGGCCCGTACACACGCTTAGATTTTCAGACGCTGTGTCGTGACGACCGTTAGAACGGTGCTTTTGTCAGACAAAAGTTGGATGTGCAGACTATAAATGTTTTGTCGGATGTGAACTGAACATCTGATTTTAGTTTCATTAGTACGGTTTTTGTACAAAAAAAAATAAAAAATCCAAAGAGCAAGACTACGCATGCTCAGAAACTAAAAGAATACATACAAAACTATTCAACACATTATGTCCCTTCTGGCGTTGTATTCTGTCCAACGAAAATTCTCGTATTGTGAGTAACCTCTTCGTTTTTGACATGAGATTAGCATGCCACAAAAATCTAAAGTTCTTTTGTCCGAAAATCAAAGCGTGTTTACGAGGCTTTAGATCCAAGGAAGTAACCAGCAGCCATGAAAGGTGGAAGATGCATTTAGTTGAAGGTAAGTTATGTTCCTGATGCTGCATCCAAAAAACTTTTTTAATTAACTTCAGCTTTAATATATTCATGGCTTGTTTGTGGTTGTGCGTCTTGGAAGATTTCGAGTATAAAAAACTACTTGGGGGAAATAACCGGGTTATTAAAATATGTTGTGTATTAAAAAGGTATTCAGTTATTAACCACTTTTTAGTACATTTTAGAATGCTGTTCTGTGCCTGCGATTCCTAAAGCATACGCCTAGTGAGATTCTCCACATTGCTTTTCTGTATAGCTCTGATGCCAGGATTCTTTAATTTACAGAGTTTTGGCTTTTTTACAGAACTTGTGCTTCATTCTGCCCCAGTTTTTGTATCAGTTCTTCTGTGGATTTTCTCAGCAGGTATGTATTTTGTAGAACTCCTTGTTTTGTGATGATGTAACTTAAACATTACCATAGCAGCCCGGCTAGATTGAATCACTTTTACCATGAGGTTGTAATCTTTGGTGGGGCGAGAGTTATGTCATTACAGCTGCAAGGCCAACAATTTCAACATGACATCATCAATTTTCTAGCACAGCTTGCATTTGTCATACAAGGAAAACAATGAATTTATAGGATGTCCTTTAGAAAAGAGTGATGCAGTTTTCACCGGTAAACTGTGTTTCTTCTGTTTGTTTCCCAAGACATATACATAGTGTGGGTCATTTTAAAAAGGCCGCTGTCTGTGTTAAATTGAGTGTAAAGTTATTTAAAAAAAAAACTAAAAGTTTATATTTAAATGTCAAACAAGTCATACTTACCTGTTCTTGCAATGAGTATCCCTGATCCTCCTGCTCTGGGCTCTTCTTTGCTGTGTGACATCATAGAAAGCTGCCTGGCCCTAGTCCTCCCCTCCCTCCCTGGATTTGATTGACAGCAGCAGGAGCCAAAGGCTTTCCCGAGTCCAGAGAGAGAGAGAGAGAGAGAGAGAGACACTGCATTCAGGTAAAAAAACTCCAGTTTTTACAACCACTTTCATTTCAGCATTGGTCCAGCCTGTAACAAACATCCTATATTGGGGTAGTGGTAAATGTACAAGCAGATTTAGTAACACTAAAAAAAAAAAAATGAAGCTAAACTCCAGCTAACATTTTTTAAGAACTTACATAAATTAATCAAATCTGACAATTGCAAGCACCCCTGTCACTGTTGGGTGGTTTGTCTCAACCTTTTAACGGCTATATATGCAAGATGGCTTGTATAGTTAAACAGTCTTACTGGCTAGATCACTATGTGAAAAATGGAAGAAAGCCTAAAAAAGAGCTAATGCAGCCACAACATCTAAGAACTAGTGAGCTGCAATATAATGTTTGCTTATTGATTTAAAGTGGTTGTAAAGGCAGAAGGTTTTTTTTTTTTTTAAATCTTAATGTAGTCCATCTCTGCCCCCCCCCGTAATACTTACATGAGCCTATCTCGATCCAGCGATGTTGTAGAAGAGGCTCGCCTGTCTGAGACTCTCCCTCCTCATTGGCTGAGACAGCAGCGGGCCCCATTAGCTCCCACTTTTGTCAATCAAAGCGAGTGAGCTATTCAGGAGAGAGAGGGTGGGGCCGGGCCATGTCTGAATGTACACAAGCTGCTTGCTGTGGTGGCACTCGGCAAGGAGGAGGGACCAGAGAAGAGGAGGATCAGGGTTGCTCTGTGCAAAACCACTGCACAGAGCAGGCAAGTATAGCATGTTTGTTATTTTCAGACAAAAAAAAAAACCTCTGTGACTTTAATACTGATTTTAACCATGAATGATGGCTCTGAATTATTGCTCTCTAACGGGCTTTGCGATACCTGAAATGTGTAGCCAAATGTAGATTTACATGCACGTGCGTGCCCTACACAGCACATTTCCATATGGGTGTGTACAGGGGAGATGTGTTTTTTTTTTTTCCATTTTTTCAATTTACTTTTATCCGTTTTACTTTTATTTTTTAAAAACACTTTTTTTTATTTAACTTTTTATTGGGACTACAAGGGGGCTAACAAGTCCACCAAGTAATACCATGGGAAGTTGACAGGTCCTTTTTATGGAGACAACGGGGTGTCTATTATACCCCCGATGTCTTTCTTGCCCTCCACTGCAACTAATCAAGCACAAATGGAAGGGTACACCTTCAGAGGCAGCGACAGAATGTCTCTAGAATTGCCCATATCACTTTACCTGAGAGCCTGAAAAATTTGAAAAGAAAAAGTTTTTTTTTTTTTTTTTTATCAGAAAGAAAAGACTAAAACCTCCAAAACAATCTCTTTTTGGGTTAAACCATGGAGCTTGGTAGTGGTGCACTAGATACATTATTGTATAGATCTTGAACACAGGAATCAGAAAGTGAAGGGGTTAATTTACAGAGCACATATAGTAGCAAGATGTAGATGAAGGGGTTCATGTGCAGGATAAGGTACAAGTCACAATTAGAAACAGGATGAAGATCATGAATGGGGGGGGGGGGGGGGGACACGGGGTTGCATGGATTTTCTTTCCCCATTCCCAATTGCTAAAATCTCTCCTTCCTTTGTTGAAGTGGGAGAGGGATCAACACTATAAATAATAGCATGTGATTGCTGTGAGGAACAATCCTAGCAATTACTTGGCACCCAGCCTTTTAGATCAGCCCAGTACAATGTAGTACCCAGCGATAGCCTGATGGCTTTTTTTCCCAGTGCCATTTATAAATGGCACAGAATAAATAAGCCACCAATCTACTGTGTAAAGACATACCCTGGCGAAGAAGAGGTTAAAGTAAAACATTTTTATATTTTGGGTAGCGTAGGGAGAGTTTTAAGCCCCATCAGTTGTGTTTTTTTTTTTTGCCATCTTACATATGGGGGAGATTTCACTTCCTGTCCCATAGCCCAAAAAAACTCCCTTGCTGTCCCCATTGGAAAATTTCCCCTCTGTTACTGTTTTGGGGACAACCCAAAATTTAGGAGTTGATTTTACTTTCACTTTCAATAATCGTAAACAGGACAGAAAAAGTGTGAGTCTCCTTAAAGGGAGCACAGACAGCAGTACAGACCTGATAGGTGTTCCAATCTCTCTCCACCCTATCCAAAACTACAAAAGCCTTTTGTTATTTCCTTCGCGCCAAGTGTATGCAGATATGCGGACTTGGCTTTCAAGGATTATACTGGGATGATGCCCACAGCTGCAGGCATCATCCCGGTACCGTTTTTTAGAGCGGGCGATGGCTATCTAGGGATAACAACCAATGCGGGCTAAAAGACGCTCGATTGTTCTCCCGGAGGAGCGGGAGGGGACCTCTCGCCACTCTGACCGGGCCTCCCGTCCCACCGAGAGACCTGATCCTCGATCCGCCACTTACAGCGGCTAGAGAGACTGGCACAAAGCCAGAAACAGCTTTGTTCCAGTCTCTTGAATGTAAACACAGAAGAGACATCACAATGTCACTTCCTGTTTACTCTGCTGCCGATGGCGCCGGATTTAAAAAAATATACAGTATTCAGAATCTCAGTTTGACGATCTGAATACTTTGAAGTGCAAAGGAGGGATTGGAGGTCTTTTAGATCCGATTCCTCCATAAAGAGTACCTGTCACCACCTATTACTGTCACAAGGGATGTTTACATTCCTTGTGACAGCAATAAAAGTGATCAAATATTATTTTATTTATTTATTTTTTTTTTTAAAGCACCCACAAGCTCGCGCAGCAAAGAAAACGCATACAGAAGTCGTGCCCGCATATGTAAATGGTGTTCAAATCACACATGTGAGGTATCGCCACGATCATCAGTGCAAGAGCAATAATTCTAGCACTAAAATTCCTCTGTAACTCCAACCTGGTAACCGTAACAAAAAATTAAATAGTCACCTATGGAGATTTTTAGGTACCGTAGTTGCCATTCCATGAGTGCAAGCAATTATAAAGTGTGCCATGTTTGGTATCTCTTTACTCAGCGTAACATCTTTTACATTATACAAAGAAATTGTGCTAACTGTTTTTAGTTTTTTTTTTTTTTGTTTTTTTTTTGTTTTTGTTTTTTTATTCATGAAAGTGTCCCTTTCCCCAAAAAGTTGCATTTAAAAACACCGCTGCACAAATACCATGTGACGTAAAATATTGCAACAATCGCCATTTTATTCTCTAGGGTCTCTGATAAAAATTATATATATATATATTAATATATATATATATATATATATATATATATATATATATATATATATATTAATATAAAATGTTTGAGGTTTCTAAGTAATTTTCTGGCAAAAAATATGGATTTTAACTTATGAACACCAAATGTCAGAAATAGGCTTAGGCGTGAAAGGGTTAAACTTGAAATAACAGTGTGCATACTCAGACGTAGTTACTGACATTGGATTTGTTCTATATTGAACAGTAAGGGCTCTTTCACACTGCCAGACCCGCCTGCTCAGTGGGGGATCTCCCCGCTGAGGAGACTGCTGATAGGTCTGTGTCCTCTTTGCTGATGCAGAGCAGACACTAACACAGCCTAATTTTGCTCTACGGGTGGTCGGATGTAAACGGACAACTGATCCCATCCCCCATCTGTCTGTTTTTAGCAGATCAGTAGTCAGCGGGTGTCAATGGACACGTCTGTTGACACCCACTGCACCATAGAGGGCAATGGATGGTCCTATCGGGTCCACCTAAAAAACCAACAGGTGGACCCGATTGGTCCACCCTCATGAAAGGGGCCTTAAAGGTTACAAACGTTATTACCAGCTGTACCATCACCCAGATTAATATTGAACAAAACTTCACAGACACTATTGGAGGTGTTTTGACTGATTAGGACACATTTTATGTTTACCTTATTTTATTTCTAGGAGTATTACTTGATTCTTTAATAATACATTTGGTAGTATTTAATTTTGGGTATTGATTTATTTTTGCTTACTGAACATTCTCTTGTTTGTATTGTAGCCACTTTATGATGCTGCCTACCTGACCATGTACAACATCTGTTTCACGTCTCTTCCAATCCTGGCCTACAGTCTGCTGGAACAACACATCAGTATTGAAACTCTTATGGCAAACCCGAAATTATATATGTATGTATGAAGATTTTTGTTTCAGAAATAAATGTTTAAAGCTGGTCTCTCTCTCCTATTGTGCTATGCTATATAAACCTCTCTTTGGAACGGTTTAAATATTGTATAACCCATACTTACCTTGTTTTGTCTATCAGTTTGTATAGCAACATATGAGATGACATTGTTATACGATTAAATATTCTTATGGACACATGAATGCTGTGTATTTCAGTGCTACATAAGATTGGTTAGATATGTTTAACTTTTTCATCGTTCTGTAGAGAAGCAGACCATTAAAGGTTAATGTACATATGCTGCTAAAATGCTGAGCATGATAAAAAACAAAAACAAAAAAAAAACCTGTTCACTTTTTGCTTATGAATAATAATCTCCTTACACTAGCCTTTTGTTTCCTCCAGGATTAGGCTAGGATGCGTGGCTGCACTTTTCCTCTTTATCCTCTCTAGTTATTGACATGCTTTCTGTTCTGGGCAATCAGCGCACGCTTCATAAGGAACTGCTAAGCTGGGCTTAGATGGTGTTTCCTCCATCCACAGGAGCAGAGTGCCCACTGCTGTAAAAAAAAAAAAAAAAGTCTATAAAAACGAAAACGCGACTAAAGCTTCATGCACACGAGACGCCGGTGCAAACTCTGCTGGACACATGTTTTTAAAAGCTGAAACCGGCATTTAGAAACGCCCGTTTTGGCGTGATTTTTTACCACGATTTAGCGGCGTTTTACCACGTTTGCGTCTAGAAGTGTTTAGTTAAGCTAACATCATAGACCCTCCCCAAGCTCAAAAAAAAGTATTAACTATTTCAGAGTAGCAGCAACTGTGAGAGCAGCAGTGTACTTGTATTTAGCGTGTCGCTTGCCACGTCACCTGCCACAAGTTGTGGATTGTCCACTTGCCACAAGTTGTGGATTGTCCACTTGCCACAAGTTGTGGATTGTCCACTTGCCACAAGTTGTGGATTGTCCACTTGCCACAAGTTGTGGATTGTCCACTTGCAATTGTTTAAAATATTTTAATGTTTTTTCATCATTTGCCATCATTTTTGAGATTTTTAATGTAAAAAAAAAAAAAATAGGTCACCTTTAAAAACGCTTATAAACGAAAACGCGGTACCGGTGTTTTGCCGCATTTGCGTCTGAAACATGGAAAACGTTTGCGTCTGAACCCATTTTTTTGCTTCTGAAAAAACGAGGTTAAACGCAATTGCATAAAAACGGCAAAAAACAAGACTGTGTACATGGACACATAGGATAACATTGAATGAGTTCAGGGGCAGTTGAAAAAGTGTCCAACTGCCTCTATACACGCGTTTAACAGCGTCCCGTGTACATGAGGCCTTAAACAGAATGTTGAGAAAATGCTTATTATTCAGTAGCATTATTTATGAAAGAACGAACATATCAAAGTACGAGACTTTGCCCATTGACCATTTCTTGACATTTAAATGTTAAAAACAGACTAGGCACCAGTTCCACCACCTACATTATATACTTGAGGTCTACTGGAATTTGTTATTCAGGACAAAAAGCCCAATTCAAAAAAGTAGCACATAGAGCAAAGATTATGTGCAAAGTAAAACGTAACACTGGTTGCCGCGTTTGCCGTCTGAAACTTCGGCACCTGAACCCATTTTTTTTTTTTTTTGCTTTCGAAGAAACTGTGTTGAATGCAACTGCCTAAAAACGGCAATAAAAGAGACTGTGTACATGGTCACATAGGATAACATTGAATGAGTTCATGGGCAGTTGAAGTGTCCAACTGCCTCTGAACGTACGTTTAGCAGCGTCCAGTGTACATGGAGCCTAATGGTTGATATTTTTGTTCTAATTGCAGGAGAATATCGGACAATGCAATGTTACAGTGGTTGCCATTTTTATACTGGACTATGCTGGGGGCCTTTGAAGGACTAGTTTTCTTCTTTGGAGTTTACCTGCTATTCCAGAACCCATCACTGGAAGGCAATGGGCAGGTATGCTACACTTTGACATTGTCTAACATTTCAACTTTTTTTCCCCTTTTATGTTAATGTTTTCAGGTTACATTCAATTTTGATGGACACTGATCTTACAAACTTATGTAAATTTGTATACATATATCCAAACCAGCGCTTTAAATCTATTTGAGTCTATTCATTTAAATGCTATGTTCGAAGTGTTATAAAGGGAGGTCAAAATCTAGTTTCCTTTTTATGAATGGTTTAACCACTTCAATAGCAGGCACTTCCCCTCTTTCCCGCCCAAGCCAGTTTTCGGCTTTCAGCGCTGTCGCATTTTAAATGACAATTGCGCGGTCATGTAACACTGTACCCAAACTAAATTTTTATAATTTTGTTCCCACAAATAGAGCTTTCTTTTGGTGGTATATGATCGCCTCTGGGATTTTTTTTTATTTTTTTTTTTGCTAAACAAATAAAAATGACCAAAAATTTTGAAGAAAAAAAATTATTTTTTCTTTTGTTTCTGTTATACAATTTGCAAATAAGTAAGTTTTCTCCTTCACTGATGAGGCTGCACTGATGGTCACTAATATGCAGCACTGATGGGCATAACTGTAAAGGAGGTACTGGCAGGCATTACTTATGGGCACTGATTGATATCCCTGGTGGCCATCAGTGGTGGGCATCCCTGTTGGTCCTGAGTGGGCATCCTCTGGGGGGCTGCAATGATGATCAGCGCAGACACCCCCCCCCCTCCCCCGCGCCAGGAGAGCAGCCGATCAGCTCTCATCTACTTGTGTATGTCAAATGTGAGTGAGGAAAAGCCGATACACAGCTCTTCCTGTTTACCATGTGATCAGCTGTGTCCAATCACAGCTGATCACGGTGTAAAGAGTCTCTTTTAGACTCATTACTGAAATCGGTGTTGCGGTGTGTCGGATACGCCGCACCACGCGCCGGCTGTTATCCTGAAAGACGTCATGACATCCAGTCAGTATAACTGAACCACCACCACTCGTCATTTTGCTATAGGCGGGGCAGGAAGTGGTTAAATCTGCTCAACCATAATTTAAATGTTTGATAATATACTGCACGGTATATTTTGAACATGTTATGGTTTAATTTTGAGATCTGTGGTTATCTAAATTGGAGTCCTGAGGTCATATGTAGGATTCAAGTCTTGTGTCACATAACTCAAGGTGAATCCTGAAATTCCTAATAATTCAGTGCAGGTAATAACGTAATACAATAATACAGCTAACATTTCAATTGGCTCACAGGCCTTGATGGACACAGATTAACTGCCATTCAAAAACGGGGATTAACAGAGCACACATTGACAGTTCTTTGTTTAATGTATGATGCTGCACACCCAAATCTGTCAATATACCACCCATCTCCTGCCATTTGTGTTGTAATAATCTTAACGCATAATTGTAGCTTTGCCATGGGTAGAAAACCCGGAAATATTTTGCACTGCACATACTAGCAGACTCATCGTTGTCTTTGTCCCCTCCAGCACTGATGGTTCAGAGACATCATCTTTTTCATTTTCTTCTTCCCACCTCTCCAGCATGCATGCTGGACTTACATTGTCCCAACTTCTGGTCCTTTTGTCTTCCTAAATGGTCTGAATGTATATACCACACTGTACTAAAAAAAAAAAAAAAAAAAAAAAACATTTGCTTGGATCAAGAGGGAATAGTATATTGGCAGAAGAGACATGCAAAGTCTGATCTCGCACTGCTTGCTACTAGCTTTTCTTAAAAAAAAAAAAAAAAAAAAAAAAAAAAAGTAAAGTTCTGCTTTAAGGCACTACCCACAAATGAGCAATGTGTGTGCCCATATATATATATATATATATATATATATATATATATATATATAAGACAATGCTAAGTTAGTGCACAGACAAGGCAACCACTATGGGACTGCTGTATAAAAAAAATATCATATTGCTTATAGAAGCTATTCAGCTTCTGTCATTTCTGCAGACCAGATTTAAAAAAAAAATATTGTGGTTTGTTGCTATGGGCAACAAGACCTGTTCCTGTTCATTTTTCATACATTGTACAGATGTGCTTACAGTGCTTCACTATAGTCCCATGTCTTACATGTGCATTCCACACTTTAAACTGAGATCTTTCACTGAAGGGTGATCTAAAAAGGAAAAAAAAAAATCTTTACTCATTTTCAGTCTTTAATGGTTTTATAGCAAAAAGCAGTATAGTGTCGCCTCTATTTCCACAATACATAGTTACACTTCGCTTTTGGAACACACTTATTTCTTTCCTTCACTAGCCTGCCAATGTTAAACTTGAATGTGCCTTTTTTTAACAATGTTCTGGAGCCAATATGTGCTTGTCCTTTGATACGTAATACAAAAAAACATTTGTTAAATGATTTTATTAGTCAAATTTTCTTGGGGATTCAAGTTTTCTTATTTTATTTTGGTGTTTTTATTTTTATTTTTTTGCCGTAAAGAGAGAACTTTTTTACATTTCATTTCCTATTTTAATGTCAGCATCCAGATCATGACAGCATTGGTAAGCATCTTTCTTTGACCTCATATTGTTAAACTAGTGTAATTGGTTCATACTCTATAGTCATTAGTATTTTACATATTGGACCGACTGCTGTCACTGTGTTTTTGGGTTATGTATGTATTTAATTTAACTTAGAAATGCCTTATACTGAAAGTTGAATCTATTTCTCCCAACTTGCACATTTCAGTGTTTTTTTTTTTTTTTTTTTTTTTTTTTTTTTTTTTAGTACTCAAAACATGTATGTTCCCCATGTTAAATACAAATGACTATTCCAAAGATCTGTATGTACTCCATTTCTCTAAAAAATTGCCTTTAAAGATTTTTTTTTTTTTTTTTTTTCTTGATAGTGTTTCTACCTTTTTGCATGGATGTAGTAGCCTCAATCATTAGTAGATAAATATCTGGATATAAAAAAAATCCACAAAACAGCCAAGAGTTTGCAACATTGGTATCCAAATATTTATAAAAATTTTAGCTGTTCTGCTGATTTTTATTTTTATTTTTTTAAACTAAATTAACTTTGATCGCTTACAATAAATAAAAGTCTGATCAAAGTGAAACATCTTTTAAACATCTATTAATGGTTTCTTAGATCAGTACTTTGGTTTCTTAAGATGTTTCTCAATCTTACTGTTGTAAAGTTGATCTTCACTTTTATTTATGTATCTATATTTTTGTGCAGTACCTTTTTTAAAAAAAACCGTTAAAAGCAAAACTTTACTATTAAGTGTTCGACATAATAATGTATTGATAGTTTGGTTTTGTTTGACAAAATATGTAGAATACACATTGCCCTTTCAGCAAATTCATTTTTGTATTGTCTCAATTTAGATTTTTTTATAGTATTTGTAGCTAGAATACAGTATAAGACTCAAATAAGAATGTTGCTTTATGAGATGGTTTGTTCTGCTCCAAAATGCTTTTGCTAAATTGTAATGAGATTTTTCCTGCTGAAAATCTTTTCTGTTTTTCAAATTTTTATCACTTTTCTTTAACAATTTTCAGGGCAGTGTCATATTTTGTTATAAATGCAGTTTCCTAAGAAATTCCTAATATACATGACCTTTTACCAGAAAAGTGTTTTTTTTTTATTTGTTGTTTGCTTGGGTGGATGTGTCCAGTTGTAAGTTTGTTAGAAAAATACTGTAAATCACTCACAATTGGGTCGTCTTTTTCAGGTGTTTGGAAACTGGTCTTTTGGAACAATAATATTCACTACATTAGTGTTTACAGTTACATTAAAGGTAAGTATGTGACATATAACTAATAAATGTTAAATATGAGATTTTTGTTATAAGGAATGGTCTGGTGACGGGATGTCGTTACAGTGATGAGGTAATCCTGTGTTCACCCACCATCCCTCCTATGTTCCCTTTAATGTTTTGCATCTTACGCAAGGATTTCTCAGGATTCGTTTAGTACCCTTGATCTCCCCTCCTATTTTTTTTTTTTTTTAATCTTTTCTCTATTTCTTTACCTACTGTATATGCAGTATATGCCTTCTGGTCTGCCTACATTTTCTATGTTGGTTGTTATTTTTTATTTTTTTTCCAACAGTCGAGACCATTTCGTAGTCCAGCCTACTGTTGCTTTTTGCCATTTTTTCTTCAAACTGTATGTTCAGAAGAGCTCTCCGGATTTGTGCCATGCCATGTTTCTCCACTTATGCTGCATACACACTATCGGAATTCCGGCCAGAAAAAGACCGATGAGAGCTTTTCATCAGAAAATGCGACCGTGTGTATGCTCCATCGGAATTTAGCTGTCCGAGTTTCCGCCAGCCAAAAATTGATAGCATGTTCTCAATTTTCCCGACAGACAAACTTTCTATCGGAAATTCCGATCGTGTGTATGCAATTCCGACACGCCAAAAATCACGCATGCTCAGATTCAACTAAGAGACAGAAGCTATTGGCTACTGGCTATTGAACTTCCTTTTTCTAGTCCCGTTGTACATCACTGTGTTGTAAATAAATCGGAATTTGTTGTAGGGAAGACGGCTTGAGCAGAATTACATCGGGAAAACCATCAGAGCTTTTTCCGACGCGGCATAAGACACACACCATTCATTTGTCTGGACTCTATTGATATTCCCATTCCTTTCATTTCTTCAACATGGTTGTGTCTCTGGTCCTGGTTTGTTTTTGTTCTGTGTAGAAATGATGGGATTTACATTTAATACATGGAATATCCAGGGCATAGGATCCCCAGAGCACACAATACATTTTTTTTCTTTTCACCCGATACCAAGTACACAGGGAGATGTACGAGTCATTTCTCTGACTTGTTCAGTTTTGTGTGTAAATTCAGATTGAGCTATTGTGTTTTCCCCGAAAATAAGCCCGGGTCGTATATTAATTTTGGCAACAAAAGACAGTAGGGCTTATTTTCAGGGTAGGTCTTGCATGTAATGTGCTGTCTTTTCTGTCCCTCTCCCTCCTTGCCTGTCGGGAATCCCCAGTGTAAACCGAGTTAAAATGCTTGTAAAAGCCTATAATCCACTCATTACTGTAGTATATAATGTACAATGTGTATGTTTCTGTAATATAATCGCCAGATACCTTTTGTTACATCGCCTCTCGGCGCCTCCCTGACCTGCCTGAGCTCTTCTCCACACTCCGAGCACTGCAGAGGGTGCGGGGCGGGATCCCCCGCTGACAGCTGGGAGAAGAGTAGGAGAACAGCGGGGAGGTCAGCTGAGCGGCGCTGTACCGAAGGTATTTTACACAATTTATATTACAGAATCACACACATTATATACTACGGTAATAGAGTGGCTTATAGGCTTTTACAAGCATTTTAAGCTAGGGCTTATATTGCAGCCCTCCTAGAAAATAACAGTAGCTCTTATTTACGGAGAAAAATGTGTACAACAGATTTTTTTTTCAATAGAAGTGATGAGTCCCTGAAAAACATGAAAATTAGTGAACTGCTCTGCCTGCCTGTTTACTAAAGCTTAGTCCTTTTGTTAACCTTTCTGAAAATGAAAAATATAGTATTTTTTATTTTTTTTTTATTTTTTTTTAACAGCTTGCATTAGATACTCGATACTGGACCTGGCTGAACCATTTGGTCATATGGGGTTCTTTGGCCTTTTATGTCATTTTCTCCATATTTTGGGGAGGTATCATTTGGTAAGTGTGCAAGATTCTGTTGAATTTATTTTTCTAAAGACTACACATGCAAGTCTGCTTAGAGGTTTTTTTTTAATAGATTTTTTCCTCCCTCTTTTAGGCCGTTCCTCAAGCAGCAACGAATGTACTTTGTATTTTCCAACATGCTGACATCCGTGTCAGTTTGGCTTGCTATAATTCTTCTGATTTTTGTCAGCTTGTACCCAGAATTCTTGCTTAGAACTTTAATAAATCTTAGGAATGCAGGCCAGAAGGTAAGGCTACTTACGTTTGTTTTGTTTACACAGGAAAATGGGAAGCTAGGTTTTCTTTTTTGTTTTTTTTTTGTTTTTTTTTTATATTCCATTTTATTGTATTATAGTATGTCATGTTTAAGCCAAAAGGTTTGTTTTTGGCTTGTATCTTCCCAGTTTGAATATCAGTTGGGATGACGTAATCTGCATGAGTACGTTAATGAAAGTATGAATAATGTTAGAGGCGTACAAAAGAGTAAAACTTGCGCTTGGTAAAAATTAGTTGATATAGGAAAAATTCAATTTAAGAAAATAGCAGCTAAGCACAAAAAAACAGATACTAGGTCTAAATAACAGAAATGTGGAAAACAGTGCAGCGCTTAGTATATAACACGTGACTGAATATAGTGAAACAATAGATCAGGGAAAAAAACTTTCAAAAATAATGTTTCCAAAAAGTAAAACATCAATGATAAACAATACACATGTGCATATTGTGCAATAAACAAAAAAGCAATAAAAATGGGTTATTAAACCAAAAAAAACAAAAAATGTTAGAGGCGTACATGAAACAATATATCGTATATAGTTTTCATGGGTCACTCAACTGCTTTTGGCATGTATTAGCTAGCTGTGTTGCATTACTTAAGAGAACAAGTCACAACAATCAGAATATTCCATAAATTATCATTTATTTTCATGAATTGTTTAACTTAAAAAAAAAATCAATTAAGACATTTGGATTTTATAGTTATGCAATTTTCTCTTTAAGGTGTCCTTAATTTTAAAGCGACCTTGTTGTAAATTAGAAAATGGGCAAGATGAATATCTTGCAAAAAAAAAAAGTAAATGCTCCCCTTTCCTTCTGCCCATGCTGCTCCATTGAAGAGGAATCATCCCCAAAGTCTTCTGGGTCTCGCACAACATGCATTGGTTCTTTCCTCTGACCTCCATGTTAATACAGGACACAGTAGTAACATAAGTCGTCAGGAGCTAGTGAACACTTAAATTTGATGCAAACCCTCACATGTACCCTATGAAGTGAACAGCCTCAGATGATACACAGGATGAAACCAATCTCACTACATAAGTTTTGCATGCATATCTGCTGTCTTCAGCTGTATATATCTTTTAGAAAGGGCTCTTCATGTTAGATTTTCTCTTCCTGGTCAGCACTGGAAGTGGATTTTAGGCATACAGTCAAGACAGCCGATTGGAGGAAAGGCACACACCTCCACTCCATATTGGCAAAGTAAGGAATGTACAGAGCTCTGCTCTGAGACGGCAAGCTGTCTGCTAATCTATTTATAGCAACCTCCCATGACACACACTTCAGGCTGCCTTTTCAGAGAACTTGTCAGAAGAGATAAGAAAACACTACAGATATATGTACCCAGCTCTGATTTCATGAATCTGGTTTACATCTACTTTAAGATCAACTCTCTTGTTTGGTTTCCAAGCAGAATTTGGAGGGGGAAAGGGGGCGATGCGATTCCCCTTGAATGGAGTGTTACTGGCAGTGGGAAAGATTATTACAGTTGTCTTTTTCAGAGTTTTGCCAGTTTTTCCTATATTCAAGACAGGGCCAATTTAAGTTAATAGTAGTTTGGCCATCTCATTTGACCACGTTATGTTTATGGACACAAGCAAACACCATGAAATGAGAATACTTGAATAGTCAACAGGATAGGCACATTTTTCAGCCAGTCAGTACAGGCGCCTTAGGAGGAGGATTAAAAGTTCTTTGTTTTCAATAAGCAGCTGACTAGAAATAGATGCACCAACTAAACAAATTACATTTTATTGGTTGAAGTGTGCCTGTATCCATTTGCTGGCTTATGTCTGTGGCTACTGTTACACCTTTGTCTTGGGCAGTTTGTACAACCAATGGTATTGGCAGGCACCTAAATAATGCTACTGCATTATTTATATCTACCTAAGCATGTTGCATGCTTAGGCAGATATATAGCTAGTCTGCTAACACACCATACAATCCGCAGTATGCAGCACATGCTGATTATTATGTAGAAGGTACTAAATATTGAACTTAGATGGTATTGGGATGGGGGATATGTAGTTATATCCTGACCAATGTCCTTTGCCAATGTGTAGGTGTTCAATTTGTTCAATTTCAGTGTCATAACAATATATCAGATTAGCTGTACTTATACATCACCATGGCTAATAAACAGGGCCAGATTTCTGCTTTTTTTTTTTTTTTTTTTTTCTTCCCCTAGGCCAGATTTTTTGTGTTGCCTTCCTAACCCCAACATAACCAATTTCCAAGACCTAAAATAAAACCGTATAAAGATAATGATCATAATGCCAGAAGTTGAATCAAACCAAGTTAACACAATCACAACCAGAAGACAACATAATTAATGTACTGACACTGCAAGAAATTTCTGACCCAATCAGTACCATACTGACACAAACAGCAATGTCCAAAGAGGCATGATAAGTACTGTACTCTCACAAGCATGAACATGCCTGCAGAGACACACAATCAGTGCTGTATTGGCACATCTAAGAACATGTCCACAGAGACACAATCAGCATTACTGATACACCAGTAACATATCTACAGAGACACAATACCTTGCTTACATATCCCCAAACATAGTGTTAGTATGGAAATCACAGAAAGCGTATATATATATATATATATATATATATATATATATATATATATATAATTTTGTATTTGACGGTTATATAAATGTCCACAATGCACAAACTGTATTAAACCCCTTATTTATTGTACTCATTATTTTCTGTAAATGTGGGCATGTACAAGCTGCTGCCGCTCTCACCGCCAAAGTGCCAACATATATACACAGTACATAAGACAGAAAAGTGTACACCGGCTATATTAATTAAAGTTGTCACACTATTGTTTATAAAATTATTTTTATGAAGTATACAGACGTTCTCATCCAGCATTCTGGCAGCTTCCAAGCAGACAGAAGGCATCTATGTGTGAGTCGCTGGGTAGTTGTAGCCTACACATAACCACACCCCAGTTCTGCTGACACTGCATGCTTTGTTTTGAAATGTTCACAGTTTTGAAACTGAGGTTGGGCAAACCTTTTTGAGAAATTTTGGACAGTATTAGTAGTACCAACCTGCTAACACTGCTCAAAAAGTCAATTTCAGTCATTGTTACACAGTAAGTGTAGTGGCCCAGGCCACCATCTATTTGGTCTAGGCTTAAACAGGGCCCTGCTGGCTTCTTTAAATTATTATAGCTACATATAATCCAATATTCCAAATATCCAATATCCAAAATATTGGACTTTTCCGCATCAAGCTTCTGTTTCTCAGATTTGCAAAGCTGCCACCTGGGCTTTCATTCATGTTTAAATTCTAATAGGTGGATGTTCAAGCCTTATCTGGTGCCAGTTTCGAGTGCAAGGTGCTACAAGATGCTCTTATTTTAGTATTTTGAACATTTTATGACCTGTTTATGGGAACCTTGTTGGCATGGTTTGCTGTTTTGGCCAACTTTTCCTCTGTTGGACTGCTTTTGCACACCTAAGCCTGGGTCCTGTATGGTACCATCTGAAAAATAGGATTTTTATAACCAATAAAAATCTGTTCCCTGAAGTATAGAACAGGAGCCTTCCCTTTTTGCTCTTTGTATTTCCCGATTTACTTATTTACAAAACTGAGGCTGGGGTGGGAGGGACTATAATTGGGGGATCCCTGTAGCCTTCCTTTTTTGCCAATGTCCGGTCACCTGAAGGTAGCTGCATATAACCCAGTCAAAATGATTTAAAGAAGCCTGTGACTGTACTGTAGCAGTTTGTGTTCAGTGCTATCAAATGCAACAGAATAATTTAGCAGACCGGTATCCACCATATTGAAAACATATCGAGCTATTCACCAGTTAGTACTCTGACTAAGGAGGACACAAGCTTACTCCACATTCCAACCCCCCCCCCCCCCCCCCCCCCAACATGCTGATTTTTTTTTTTTTTTTATTTGTGTGTGTAAAGGTTAACCATTTGGAGGACTGAGTGTTGTCATATGGAGATTTCCTAAAATAGGGCTAGATTAAGATACCAATTACTAAAGGCTCCTATTTACCAGTGAAACAAATAGAAATCTCCCATTTTCATCTATGCCTGTCTGTCAGACATAGTCTATAAAAGAAATATCCAGTTGAGTTTAAAAGCCAAGTTCACTTTTTTTTCTCTCTCTAAATTCCAGCTCCCCCATGCACCAATATAGCATTCATGTACTTTTTTTGCAAAAATATCAAAGCTTTCCATAAAATCTACAGACACGTACCTTACTGTCCTCCATCTATGATTCCAAACGTAAGGTATCTATTGCTTCTGTCTTGTGTCCTCACTGTAGGTTATGACACAGGAAGGAGTTGTTGACCAGCTAACCCCATTAGCACACACCCTGCATCATCCACCCTCCCATTCCCAGCTGCATGTTTTTTAAATGAAATCACCTTTCTCACTAAATACATAACATACAATATGGCCACCTTTATACAAGTACACAGAAGGGAGTCAAGCCCAGTTCACATCTCTGCATTAAGCTAATGGGCCGCCCTACACATAACAAATGCCCCAAAGAAGCTTCAGAACTTTAAAAAAAAAAAAAAGTGTGGAGCTTGGTGCATTTTTTACTGCGTTTTTTTTTTGCTGCAGTTCAATTCTGAAATATAAGGAAACTCACAGATGTGAATGGAGCCGCATTGTTATTGCGTTATCACACCCATTCACATCTAGCATAGTGGGAGTGAACGTTTTGTCACATTTTGCCATGTGAAAAAAACAAGTGGCAAATGCTGCAAAACGCACAGGAAAAAAAAACACACAATCCACAAAAACGCCAACATGTCCCATAAGCCACATATAGCACAGCCCATCGAAATCAACAAGTTCGTGTCACAGGAAAAACAAGCCACAAAAACGTTCACTTCTACTATGCTAGATGTGAATGGGTCATGAAAGTGAAATTGGTGCGATAACACAACAATGCGGCTCCATTCACATCTGTGCGTTTCCTTGTATTTCAGAAATGCATTGCACCAAAAATCGCAGTAAAACGCACCAAGTTCCTCTCTAAAAAAAAAAAAGTTCCGAAGCTTCTTTGGGGCAATTACTGTGTGTAGGGCAGCCTATTCAGGTTGGTGGGCTGCCCTATGCGTGATGAATGAAAATGCTCCAAAAAGCACCCCCCCCCCCCCCCCCCCTGCTAAAAAAAAAAAAAAAAAAAGACTCATTTGTGGGAATGTGAGTTACTGCTATGCAGAGATGTGCAGCTGAGTGCTTCTGTCCACTCCCTTCAATGTACTTGTATAAAGATGGCCGTACACTAGACAATATACTGATTGTATATTTAGTGAGAAGGGTGATTCCCCCGATTGTATCTCATGCAGCTGGGAGTGGGAGGGTGGATGATGCAGGGTGTGTGCTATTGAGATCAGCTGGTCTACTCTTCCTGTGTCATAACCTACAGTCTGTAAGGACGTTAGACAGAAGCAATAGATACGTTTGTAAACATGGATGGAGGACAGTAAAATGTGTCTGTAGATTTTATGGAAACATTGATATTTTTGAAAAAACATTACATGAATGCTATATTGGTGCATAGGGGCACTGGAATTTGGGGGGGGGGGGGGGGGGTCAACTTATCTTTTAATATACAGTATATGTCACCCTCTTATCTTTACTCTTTGAACATGCTCAGTCAGCATTTCAGTGGTCAGCCATGTTCCGTTGCATTTGTTTTTACTTCATATGCAGCGAGACCATCATGCAAATCACATTGAACAATTATTTGGTTCCTGGTATGGGCACAAAAAGAATTGCTCTGTGATCTGTTCCCTTATTTGTTCCTTCTGTTTCTCTAATCCTCTATCTTGTCTTCCCTTAATGATCCTACTTCCTTCCTTGTATTCCTGTGCTGCCTCGGAGCAGGTAACAAAACACTTGCCCTCTTCAGGAACATCTACTATTTTCATGCTTTCTCAAACATCAAGCAATCACAGTTTCCCTTGGAGTGATTAAGGTGACCATGCTTTACTTTACTAACTTTGATATCCCTATTCATTACATGTTTATTAAGGTTTTGTTTACATATTGAGTTTGTAATGATGTATTATATATATTTTTTTATAATTTGCAAATGAGGAAGCTGAAATATTGTTTTGAACCAAAGGAAACCATCACATATTTTATAGTGCTGCCCCAACCAATTACACCAATACCTCTAATGCTGCTCTGCTCATTGAGACAAATATATTACTCTATGGTCATGCTGAAGTATACAGCAGAAAACAGGTCAACATTCAGGGTTGAATCACATAACAGGTGGCATGGTAATATTTGGGACTAAAGGACACATCAAGAGGTTGACCAGTATCTAGGGCTTAGTGCACTTGCAGTGTTTTTTTGTAATCCTTTAATTCTACATCACAGACACTGGGTGTTTCATATTCATGACTACTTGGGTTAAGCTGTCATCTTCGGGGAAATCCCTAAGCTTCAGTTTTAAGCTAGTGGCTTTAGGTAATGGATGTGCCAACATGTCTCTCTGAAGATCTTCCTTCATGGGCCTTTAGTCCCTCATTTTCTGGCCTATTCTGAACACCCCTTAGAGGAGTAGAGAAGAGTCTTCTCCTGATTGGTTGCCTACAGCCAAAAGGCCAAGAAGGGACTGTACCTGGACCCCACATGCAAGAGTGGGGATGACCTCTAATGTTGCCACTGGATCCTGTGGGCAGTGATCTCCAGAGTACAATGTATCAGATGACCTCTCCAGCAGGGTGCTCTATGGGTCAAGGGTGGTGATCCATCTGGTGATGTAGTCAAGTGGGGCACACCCGCTGGGACTGCTGGCCCTGCGGCATGGACTGGTACTGTAGAGTTATTAGTACAGTACCTCTTTGTTGGAACATGTGGCAGTCTTTTGCCTGCATTGTTCCTTGTGCATTAGAACCGTTGCTTGTTTAGAGGTTGCTTTTTACAGTCAAATAATACACCATGGTGGCTGTGTTCAAAAATGGCACATACCTCTTCACAGTTTCCTTTCCAAAAGCTCCCCTAAGGGTCAAATTATCTTGAAAAACAAGTTAAGGCCAGGGATTCAAACTCTCTCAGGGGGCACCATCCTCTGGTTTCTTTGTATCAAGGGAAGGATTTTCAGCAGCCATTACTGGCTTGCATATCGACTCTCAGGTTCTCACTGGTTTGGGATGCAAACATTGGGTGCACTCCTTCCCCTCTTCCCCTTGCAGGAGGATCATTCTTCAGATGGGGAAGAGGTAGAAGCTGTCTAGGATCAGCATTCTTTTGTAGAGGAGTCTTCCTGGGAGGAAACTCCGGGTCTGGGGATGTCACAGACAAACTGCACTGGGCTTCCTGGTGCAAAGTGAGATACCACTGCCAGAATCCTCTTTTCTGAAGTCACTGGATTTGGGTCCTGGCAGCTGAAAAAACATACCAAATCTTTTCCAGTGTACTATCACCTGCAGAAAGTGATGTATGCTGATTAGGCTCACTCAAAGAAGATGTTTTCAACTCCAAAGCATTTTGCTGAGCAGTACACAATGGAGGAGGAAACATTTGTTTATCCAGCTGTTGACCTGGCCATTTTCTCATTGAATAAGGCCCTGACCGTCTCAATGTCTAAAGACACCATGGATTAGAGGCCCTCTTTAAGGTATCCTTCTCCCTGGTAGGAGTAGTTCTGCAGCGGGAGCTTGTCAAGCCCTAAATCTTTGGGCACGCTTATGCTCCTTCCAAAGATCCTTGGCGTCTGCAGTTCCTGTGAGATTTTCATAGATAGTTTCTCAGTAGATGTCTTTGAAGACTCCAACATAGCTTTTCTGGGTTGGTACCATGTCTGTCCACATGAGAAGGATCCTATGACTCAAGTGTTGGTCAGCGTAAATTCTGCTTTGATGCAGAAGGTGACCGTGGGGAAAAGCTTGCTCTTACCTGAAAAGAAGGTGACACGTCATAAACTAATGGAGTACTTTGGCACCCATGAAGAGTTCTTTTCAGAGGCAACAAGCCTCTGGCTCCAAGTTTCAGTTCCTTAAAAAAGAATAGTCCTTCGGATCCAAAAGCAAGTCCCTTTCACAGTGAACTTGTGCCCTCACTCCAGTGGGTTGGGGGATGGCTGTTGGCCTTCACAGTGGTCTGGATTCAGGAAGTTGCAGATAGTTGGGTCTACAGTGTGGTGTCCAGATGTTAAAACACTGGAGTTTCTTCAGAGTTGCAAAAAGGACAGATTTCCTTTGCATCTCTGGAAAGGCTGCTGTCCCAGGGGTCATACTGACCTGTGCTAGAGACAAAACTGAGATGTCTGGACTATTCTGAACCTTAAGGGTCTCAACAAGTTCTCGAAGATACAAAAATTAATGGCGTTCGTTGATATTCAAGGATGCCTGCCTACATATCCCTAATTATTTTGCCTACTGCAATTACCAGTAGAGCATTGCCCCAGTGTTTAGCAAGGTGTTGGCTCAGGTCCTAGACTACCTGTTTCTCAGGAATCAGTTTAGACGCTGACAACAAATGATCAGCACATTGTACAGAGCCTGGATAGGTTTGGTTGGGTGGTGCAATTTGGCCTTAGTTCAGACACGATGCCTTGAGTATTTAGGCTTAGTCACATGGGCAAAAATACTGCTTGTGCAGGAGAAATGTCTGTTCAATCCCAGGTAGATTCTGCAAGGTCATTGGAAAGTCCTTAAATTCAGGCCTGCATGACGGGAGAGAAGAAAGAAAATCTGTCTTTGATGCGCTCTCCTATGCCAAGTTTCATTCCAGAGCTCTTCAACTCAATATCCTGTCACTATGAAACAAATGTCAGGAGTCCTTGGATCTTCCAATGCATCTGATCTTCCTTGCTTTATGGTTGCTGGCTTTGAAGGCATGGCTGTTGAAGCCCAAGTACTGAGGGATAAGGATGTTTTGACTCTGTAATCCTTACACCTCTCAAAGCAAGAAAGTATTATTCCCAACAGTATGTAATGGGGCTCATTTTGGCCTGTTTCAAAGACCTAGTTTGCTCCTTGCCTTTGAACAGGGTGTCGTATAGATTGTTCTACCATGCAACCCTCTTTGTCTACATGACACCATAAATTGGTCTTGTCTGATTTTCAGTCTTTTTTTTTAAACCTCTGAGAGATTCCCTTGTCACACCTTAAGGCTGCTTTCACACTGGGGCGAGAGCAGCGTCGGCGGTAAAGCGCCGCTATTTTTAGCGGCGCTTTACCGTCGTTTTAGCGGCGGTGTGCGGGCGCTAGCGGGGTGGTTTTAACCCCCGCTAGCGGCCGAAAAGGGGTTAAACCCGCCCGCAAAGCGCCGCTGCAGCGGCGCTTTGCCGGCGGTATTGCCGCGGTGTCCCATTGATTTCAATGGGTAGCAGCGGTATAGGAGCGGTGAATACACCGCTCCTTCACCGCTGCAAAGATGCGGCTGGCAGGACTTTTTTCACCGTCCTGCCAGCGCATCGCTCCAGTGTGAAAGCCCTCCGGCTTTCACACTGGAGTTAAAGGGGCCGGTTTTTTTCAGGCGTTACACAGGCGCTATTTATAGCGCTGTAACGCCTGAATACCGCCCCAGTGTGAAAGCAGCCTAAGTGCAGGGCTTTGTTTTGCAGGGTATTAAAATTGGCTGAGCTCATGCAAGAAAACCTTCCTGGTTCTTCACCAGGATAAGGCGATGTTAAAGCCCAGGTCTTCCTTTTTACCTTAGGTGGTATTTTGGTTCCACCTGAATCAGGAGATTGTGTTGCCATCTAATCGTAAGGAGAAGCTACTTCGCTATTTGGATGTTGTTAGAGCTGTTAATATTTAGCTGAAGTCTACAGCTTTGTTTTGACAGTCTGAGGCATTTTATTTTTATTTTTTTTAATCTGAGGGCCCTTTCAGGAGTCAAGCTACCGTTCATTCTATCAGGAGTGTTAGTACTTCCTGGGCTATTCAACATCAAGGTTCTGTTCAAGTTAGTAAACGCGAGAAGTGAAAACTAGATGGCAGCCTTACAAAGTTATACCAGGTTGATGATCATGCCTCTGAGGATGCCAATTGTGAGAAAAAGGTCCCGGAGGCAGCTTTGTAGTGGAGGTTCGCCATTCTGTTTGGGGGTGTTGGCCTTGTTTCTGACCATTCATGTTTATTGCTTTGGAACATCCCAAATAGTCATGAATATGAAGTACCCTTTGGTGTATGAATAAAAAATAAAAATAATAGGATTTTGGTTTAACTGTAAAATAGTTTGAGTACATCATAGGACACAAAGATCCCTCCCATTTTTGTCTTTGCAATTGCTTCATGAGGCTTAGATGGGACAGGTTATATCTGGGTGGGGAATTCCTGCTTTTTTGGCCAGTGTCCATTCACCTGGCCAAAGGTAGGTTATTTACCCTAGCATAACCCTAGTCATCATATAAATATCAAGTACCATGTGGCCTACTTGAAGAAAGGGTAAACCAAAAGAGAGCATGTACAATTCTTCTACAGGAGATAGATCTATGTGCTTTCCTTTAAAATTACAATGAATAAGGAGTCAATGTGTCATTTGTTGTTCAATTAGGAGCATCTCAACTGATGTTAAGATGTCCGATTCTCCTGAATTAAAGCTGATATTCAGGCACTACTGTTTTAGGTGGAACCTCGCCTCAAAAAAATGGTTGAAGAAAGGCTATTTATGCAAGATGTAACTTTTTCATTGCTGACCTCTTTCTGAAAATGCTTATTGCATGGCTGTTGGGCTCATTTTTTTGCTTCATTAGTTCCTTAATCAACAAGGGAAAAAAAGTGTGCACCTAATAGTCAGACCACCGTGAAGCTAGGAAATTTATATTTTCAGAAGGAGGTTAGCCCATATACTTCTCTCAAGACAGGTTTCCTTTAAATATAAGCTACAACAGAAGAACGAAGAAGGGGTTCAAATTCAACATCTTCACATCACGTTTATGTTTGTTTGTATCACTTGTTTTAGAGGAGAATGAGCACCAGAACAGGTGGTTCAGGGTCTACCCGTTCGACTGTCAGGCCTCTTCTTTTAAGAACATTCTCAGAGGAGTCTAATGTATTGTAAAGAGGTACCAAGTTATAATCCAAATGATATCATTAAGCCAATCAAAACTAATCTGCTGTTGCTTGATTTTTCTGGGTGGGTTAAGACTGCCAAATGACTAAGCATTCTCTGCCTTGATAAGCTGTTCTAGTATCCGTGTTTACATAATTGGCATTAATACCACACATTGCACTGCAAAATGCTACTTCTGTGGCTTTATCTAGGAGAAAGGAGATTCATTAAAGTGTACATAAACCTAATTTAAAGTGTTTCTGGAGTGAGGCTTATCGCCAGTTTTTATTTTATTTTTTTAAAGTGCAGTAAAAGGCACAAAGTATTTTATATGCTTACTTGCAGTGTTTTTTTTTTTCTTAACAAAAATGATTTTATTTGCTTTGCATTGGGCCTTTAAACTTTCTAGACAATGTGACTGTTCCTGGAGAGTCTGTTCCCCAACACAGCCCTCCTTCCTGCCAAATCTTAGACCTCGCCTTCTGGGAGTGTCTAATTGTCTGTGCTGGTCCAGCTCTTTCTTCTCCCTTAACCTTCCCAGAAGAGAAGCGAAGCGAAAGTGAAGTGCCAGTTAAATTACAGCTCTGGTACTGCTGAGATCACATCCAAAATGGGGATGCCCAGCAGAAGTCTCAGCTTTTGGAAGTATACACAATGAAAATTTTAACAGGCAAATAAACATGCAATACATTAAATGCATATTTAATCTTCTGGGAAGATATGATTGGTCTGGTGATGGCGTCTTTTTAATCAAAAATTGTTTTATTAGTTTTCAAAGTGTCTTATATAACTATTCTGCCAGCAACAGTATGTCCTGTTGCAGGATAACAAGGTTGAGTCATTGCCTCAGTAGTGTTTGCAGCCTGCCTTAGCCACTCCTTCAGTGGGCCATTGGGTTTTCTATCTGCCCTAGATAATAGCCAGCCCAATAGTCAACTGAAGGATGGTGCACAGCAGGCTGATGATGTTGCTAATTTCAAGGCAGTGGCTTAGCATTCTCAGCCTGAAATATGAGATTCTGCTACCAATAAGATCTCCTAGCGAAGAGGAATAACTACCGTATATACTCGAGTATAAGCCGAGATTTTCAGCCTCTTTTTTGAGGCTGAAAGTGCCCCCCTCGGCTTATACTCGAGTCATCGCTGTCTGCCCGCTCGATCAGCGTGTCGAGCAGACAGACAGCGGCCATTCTATTCAAAAGCCGCGCCTCCGGCTCCGCCTTCGCCTGTGATAGGCGGAACACTGAATTTCCCAGCAGCCTGTGTTCCGCCTATCACGGACATCGTATCATCCTCGTACTACGGACGAGGATGATACGACGTCTGTGATAGGCGGAACACAGGCTGCTGGGAAATTCAGTGTTCCGCCTATCACAGGCGAAGGCGGCGGCGCAGCTTTTGAACTTTACAATGGCCGCCGACGAAGAGGGCACGGGACGGAGGCAAGGGAAGGCACGGCACGGGACGGGACGGGACGGCGGCGGCAAGGCACGGCACGACACGGGACGGATGCAAGGAGGCAAGTCACGGCACGGGACGGAGGCAAGGAGGCAAGGCACGGGACGGAGGCTCGGGACAAAGGTAGGCTGGACACACACACACACACACACACACACACACACACACACACACACACACACGGATGGAGACACACACAGGGATGGATGGATGGATGGATGGAGACACACACACACACAGGGATGGATGGATGGAGACACACACACACAGGGATGGATGGATGGATGGATGGAGACACACACACACAGGGATGGATGGATGGATGGACACACACACACACAGGGATGGATGGACGGACACACAGGGATGGACGGACACACAGGGATGGACGGACACACAGGGATGGACGGACACACACACAGGGATGGACAGGCATGTCTCACCCTCGGCTTATACACGAGTCAATAAGTTTGCCAGTTTTTTTGGGGGTAAATTGGGGGCCTCGGCTTATATTCGGGTCGGCCTATACTCGAGTATATACGGTACCTATTTCTTACTGGTAGGTAAAGTATATTCTTTAGTGGTGCATTAGCTGTATGTGCTTTTCTGCAGTGTATACTAATAGCAGTTTGCTAGCTTTCATCTATTGTACTTGAGTTCAAGTCGTTAATATTCCCCATCACCGCTGCAAGGTCAAAACGGCACCATTTTGTTTCTTAGCACTCTTTAGCAGCCACTGTAAGTGCCGGGCCGGGGATGAGCAGAGGTGCCTATGGCTAAAGAACCAAAGGATCTTAAATCTGGTTTCTCAGCTAGGCAGCAGTTTGAGCTCTTTTCTGAAACGCTAACCTCTTCAGTTTCGGAAGGTTTACCCCTCTTCATGACCAGGCCATTTTTTGCGATACAACACTGAGTTAATTTAACTGACAGTTGTGCAACCCTGTACCCAAATAAAATGTATGTCCCCCCCCCCCCCCCATAAATAGAGCTTTCTTTGGTGGTATTTGATCACCTCTGCAGTTTTTATTTTTTGCACTATAAACTAAAAAAAAAAAAAAAAAAAAAACACAATTTTGAAAAAAATGCTATAAAAACGCATCCAATAAAAAAAAAAAAAAAAAACGAATTTCTTCATCAGTTCAGGCTAATGTGTATTCTGCTACGTTTTTGGCAAAAAATAAATAAAAAAATCCCAATAAGCGTATGTTGATTTGCGCAAAAGTTATAGTATCTACAAAGTATGGGATATGTTTAACTAGTAAGGATGGTGATCAACCATTTTTAGCGGGATTGCGATGGACAAATCAGGACACTGACACTTTTTGGGGACCAGTGACACTAATTAAAAAAAATTCACTGTCACTGTACTAATGATACTGGCAGGGAAGGGTTAAATTTTGTTCCCTGGGAGTGCTTTGACTGGGGGAAGACATCAGTGTTCCTGCGGGTATGTGATTTTGCGCTGAAGGGCCGCCCTGCTGCAGTAAATGTACATAGGGTGGTCCAGAAGCAGTTAGAGGATATAAAGACAATTTTTTTTTAACCTGAAAACCTCTTTACCTCCTCTTCTGGGGGTCCCCTGCTAGTGCTCTGCTTTCCTCTTCCGCAAGTACCCCCAGAGCAAGCTGGCAGCTATAGGGGCACTTTTCAAGCTGGGCTGTGTGTATCCATAGACGCATGCAGAGCAATGGCTCCCACTTCAGAGGGGCGCAGAACTGGATTGAGAAAGGACTTGGGTAAGTGTTGAGGGAGGGGGGTAATATAACTACTGGGACATGTTTTACCGTAATGCATTGGGGTAAAAAAAAAAAGTGTCTCAACTTTAGAACCCTCTTAAGCAGGGATCCTCAAACTACGGCCCTCCAGCTGTTGTGAAACTACACATCTCATGAGGCATTGTAAAACTCTGACATTAACAGACATGACTAGGCATGATGGGAATTGAAGTTCCTGAACAACTGGAGGGCCATAGTTTGAAGACCCATGCTCTTGAGCATCTGTGAATGGGTTGGAAGATTTGCTCTTAGTTGGTCCTTATGACTGTTCACATGAGGCAAGTGTTGTGGCTAAAATTCTGATCAGCAGATCTTCCCTGCAAGCAACAGCTGGAAAGCATGACTTTTGAAGGCAACACCTTTTCGGTAGGCGCCTTTCATAAGTTTATCCAGAAGATCACTGGTGGCAAGTACACACTTATGCCGCGTACACACGACCGGACTTTTCAACATCAAAAGTCTGATGGAATGATTCCGGCAGACCGGACTTTTGATTCGCAAAAGTCTGACACACTTTAGAAATGGAACATGTCAAGTTTTTTCGAAAGAACTCCGCCGGACCCAGTTCCTACCGAGAGATCTGCTCGTGTGTATGCTAATCCGACGGACAAAAACCGATGTGAGGGCAGCTATTGGCTACTGGCTATGAACTTCCTTATTCTAGTCCGGTCGTACGTCATCACATTCAAATCCGTCGGACTTTGGTGTGATTGTGTGTGGCCAAGTCCGTTCATTCGGGAACTCTGTCAGAACTCCGTCGAAAGTCTGTCGGACCTAAGTCCGGTCGTGTGTACGCGGCATAAGAAGAAACAGCAGAAACTTTTGGAGCAAAAGCACCCTATTTGGAACCAAGAAGAATGCCTCTCATTCCTTTCTTAACTCGGGGGGCTAAGCATAAAAATTTCTTTTAGAAGAAATCGTAGAACACAAAGTGCACCAAGATGGGCAACACAATTTCAGCCTAATGAAAGAGTATCCAAACTTCTGCCAGTGGGAGGATGACTGTCGGGTTTTGCTGTGGTATAGACTTGAGATATCTAAGGTGTCTGGGTTCAAACCATTGTATTCATGGACTATAAGTTGGAATTTTGCATCTTGCCTCTTCCAGGCTTCATGCCGTCAAACATTTTGTTTTATGCAGCTATATTTACTCACTGCAACTTATAATATCCAAGGGAAAGATTATAACACCAAGTTCAGAAAAAAAAATTAAAAACAGAATCACGAGTTGGAAAAAGAATCATCCTGTCCTAAAGATGACTTGTAAAGTCAATCAGGTGTAGCTAATCACCTTCTCAATGGCACACAAAGCCATTTGATTTTCAACTGTGGTCATTTTGATTAGCTCAGCATGAAAAAAAGCTTTCCTGAAGCATTTCAGTCCCTGATAGTGAACTGAAGCAATCAATTATGGGCAGTAAAGCACTGTCAAAAGATCTCCAGTATAAATATGTGGACAGGAACAAGTCACTAGATGGATATAAAGAAAAACAACTCAAAAGGCTTTATCAATGCCTAGAAGCACACTGAAGTCTATTGAGAAGTGGAAGGTATTTGGTACAACACTCCCTGGATCAGGACCTCACTCCAAACTAGATCAAAGAGCCAGGAGGAAACTGGGCAGAGCTAGCATGATGCCTACAGAAACTCGAAAGCAGTTGCAGGAATTTATGACAAAGAGTGGTCGTTGTGTGCATGTGACAATAATACCACAAATTCTCTGCAAATTTGGCTTGTATGGGAGGGTTGCAAGAAAAGCCATTCCTCAAAAAGTCCACACGCAGTCATGACTGAGCGTTGCCAAAATGCACCTTGAAGATTCTGAGGCCACATGGAAAGATGGGCTATGGTCATATGAGACTAACATTTTTATTATTTAGGCCTCAACACCAAACGATATGTCTGGTGCAAATCCAATATAGCTCACCATCCAAATGACACCATTCCTACAGTAAAGAATGGGGGTGGTTCTCTGCAGCAGGGACTGGATCAATTATTAGAAAAATGTGTGGGGCAAAATACCATCACATTCTTGAGTAAAATCTGCTGCCCTCTGCCAGAAAGTTGTCATGGGGACAAAGGTTTACCTTCCAACACGACAATGATCCAAGGCAGACAGCTAAAATGGCCACACAGTGGTTGAAACCATCAGATTTAATTGAACTTGATCAGTTCTCCAAAGAGTGGGCAAATATTGCAAAGTCTACATGTGCCAAGTTATTACAGACATTTCTTAACAGAGTAAAGGCTTCAATTAAAACAAAAGGTGGTTCAACAAAATACTGGACACAAGGGGGTGATCCTTTTTCCAACTCAATAAAAATTAAAAAAACGGAATTACTATTTTTTTAAAAGTTGTTCTATCTTTCACTTGGATGTTATAAGTTGTACGGAGTAAATACAGCTGGATAAAACGAAAACTGTCTCTGTCTTAATTTCAGGCGTCCTTTTTCTATACCCACTGTAATACTTTTGCCATATAAGTATATGGAAAGTAAACCTTCACAAGAACTATGAATAGCCATGAGTAAATTTGCATGTTTAATATTTTCCAACTGGCTCTGACAGCAAATTAGCGCACCATAGATCTGGTGGTGGTGGTGTGTGATCTTGTGCTTTGGTATTCTGCATATTGTTGGCTATGGATTCCATATATAATGCATGTGTAATATTTGGGGGCTTGAACATGCTTTAAGGCATGTTCAAGCCCCCAAAAAAATTAACTATGCTCTAGTTGCTTAAGCAGTGCAGAGTTTGTGAAAAGTAGAAAAGGAAGGTTTGTTCACTGAATCACTTTGAAAGCACTTTCTAGTGAGCCTCCATATGTACAGTGCACCTGAATGGAAGATGTGAAGTCAAATATTTATCCTCTGCAAACTAACAGCTTGCTCTGTGTGATCATATTAATATTGTTGAGACAGAGAAGATACCTGCAAAAATTCTTGTTAAATAATTACAGAAAAATATATATATCCTAAAAATAGTAAATATTCTTGATTCTTGTTTTTCAGAAGCTGGAGTTTCAATTACCAAAGCTAACTTCCTACAAATACATGGAGAATGGTTACTTTTCTCCAGTGAGGATCGAAGAATACAAACTAAACCCTTATTTGTCTTCTTGAGACCTTAAACATTGACATTCGTTACACTGTGCAAGTCCAGCCACTAACCGCTTACAAACTACACTGGAAGTGTAAAAAAAAAAAACCCTCTTAAAGACCTTTATAATTCGCAATTTTGTGCAGTGTTCAGAACAAAAAAGAACTTTCAGCCAGTATCACAAAGAGCATGAGAGAGGCCTCGAATACAAAGCCAGCATTTCTACACGAGAGACCCGGAAACAACACAAAACAAATTGGAATATTTTTCTGGTTGCAAAGATTTCTGGTCATTAAGACAGTGCTGCTATTTTCCCCCAGTATTTCCTGCCAAAATCTCTGGTGCATGTGCTGTACATAATAACCTTATGCAAAAATGTTGAACATTCCTCGGCATTAAAAGAAATGTATTTTTTATCAACATTTTAACCACATAAAATTCAGTACTTTTTTCCTTTACATGGTATAGCTTTTCCACATTTCTCTTTTTATCAGTTTTTTTAAGAATTCATATTTCAGACCTGTTTAAAACAATTTTTTAATCTATAACAGGCTTATTTTCCAATATGTCCACAGTATGCATACATTTCCTACACATTTCTATTTTTAGCTTCTACATTTTACTGCATTTTTCATTTTTTTTTTTTTTTTTTATTACCACTGTATCTTTGCCATTACATGCTGCCACAGCATTTTTTTTTTTTTTTTTTCAATTTTTTTTTTATTTCCTGTGGCTAATATTTTTTAATCATGTTCTTTTATGATCTTTTTTTTCTTCTGTCATAATAGTGTTTTGGCACAAACATCTTGCAACCAAGTAGGCCAACTTTCCATGATAATAGTCTGTGTACTAAGTCCGTCAGAAACTCTCAGTGGATTGCACAGTTATTAACTGAAAATATAAACTATTTATTAAAAAGCTATATTTTTATATAGGGTGTCAAATCAAACTATTTATTTGAGGGTATAGGTTGCAAAGTGTTTTAAATGCGATCATAAAGACGCCACTAATTTCCAGCGTGTTTAACGCACAATAATGTTTACATGTGTTCTCAATTACTCTTAAGTATGTAATTATTCCATCAAAACCATTCCAGATATTAATATTTGTAAAATACTTTAAACATTGTATTGTTTTTCCATATTGTCTTCTTTCTATTTCATGTGTTTCATGTTTTGCTTGTTTTAGCTGAAATGTCTTAAAATGGATAGCTTCTACACTAGATTTTAGATAAATAGGTTTGTTATTTAAGACTACAACTTTTTAAGAGACACATTTCAACTATAGGCAAAACCTTTTTTATTTTGCATAAGTAAGGGAGGGTTATAGGACTTGTTGGCTTATTTTTTGCTATCTGTGTCCCATTGGAGAGATTTACCTTCACTTCCTGTCCCATAGCCAAAACGCAAAGCAAGACGAAATCCCTGCACATTAAGGGAATTCCTTGGGGACCCCCAGACCATCAGAACTTGTGTCCCCATTGGAAGATTTCCCTGCTATTACTTTTCTGGAGACAACCCAAAATTTGGGATTTTCTTTTGCTTCCACTTTTAAGGATAATGTAAACAGGGCAATTACAGAGGATGAAATCTCCTTAATGGGGGCACAGGCAGCAATAGAAACTGACTGGTTCTAATCAATCTCCATTCTGTCCAAAACTAAAGAAGAAATGTTGTCTTTAGTTATACTTTAAGGTTGAAAATGTGACAGAAAGGAACCCATTACAAATGTGTCCATTTCTTCGTAAATACTTCTTCTGCTTTGCACTTTTTTTTATGTTTTTTTTTTTTCTTTCAATATTGGGGAAAATGTTAATTGTCCTCCATTGCATTGGCTTATAAATCTTTAGTTATGGTAAGATTTTAAATTGCTAAAAAAATTGCCTGTTTACATGTAGCATCCAGTCCTTAAATGTGCAAGCATATTTGCATTTTGTCATTAAAAAGGTTAATATAAAGATTAACATTAAGAAAGTATGCTCCTTTTTGACCTATCATGCATAGTGTTTTCCAAGAATCATAGAAAATTGCCATTCCGAGGCACTTAACAGATAGGATTGAACCATTCACAGTTGTCCCTGCTCCCACCATAATATTACACCCCATCCTTACCACAGTCACTCTTACACAAGGGCCAGTTATGGAAGAATCTGACCAATTTACTAAAGTGTTGTGGAAGAAACCCATGTAAACCACAGATCATCAAAAATAAAATGTATGCATGCATAAATACATCTAGACCAAGTTCAGGAGTAAACCAAGGCAAGCACACACTCAAGTCACTCTGTCTCTGTGTCCTTTATTAATTTGGACATGTTATGAAAGGGTATTCTGCATAAATAGAATGAAAAAGCGTAGGCTCAAAGTAGTTGGGTTCCTGTTTTTTTACTTCTATAACCCCCCTTATTACATTGTTAGCTTTGAAGGAATATCACACACTTTTTTCCCCTTAAAACAATTGCAATAAATTTGCCATGGCTTATGGTGTATTGCTTATCTATAGTTTTTTTTTTTTTTTTTTTAAACAAACATGTCATACTTACCACCTCTGTGCAGTAGGTTTTGCAAAGAGTGGCCCCAATCTTCCTGTTTTTGTGGTCCCTCTGTAGTGTTTCTGGCTCCTCTTCTCGAGTCCCCCGTTGAATAGCCACTCTCCATCTGGGCACTCTTGCAGGTGCACTCCATGTCCTGCTGCGTCTGTTGACATAGACAGCAGGACTTGGCCCCGCTCAGCGTCATTTGATCGACTTCAGCAGGAGCCAATGGTGGCTCTGCTATTAATCTATCCAATCAGAACCCGAGACACCAGCTGGAGCTGGTGTGCTCGGCTCCGTCGCTGGAAAGACCAGGTTCAGCTAAGTAAAAGGGGGGCTGCTGCATCACAGGGGGTTTTCCACCTTAATGCATAAAATACATTAAAGGTGAAAAACCTTTGCGGGTTTATAACCCCTTTAAATACCATATGGGTGCAGTCGTGCTTTCGGTGATTTTCTCTTTACGTCACAGCTTTCCCAGACATATTACAGGTATATGTTTTTGTATATTTGTTACTTTTTAAATTGTTTTGACTGACATGGGAAAACCTAAGGCAAAATGAACTAGTATGCACTGCATACTAGTTCATTATGCCAGTTCATTATGAAATACTTACCTTAGAACGAGGTCATCGCATCCCGGCCAAGGGAGCTGACATTTTCCCCTCTGCGTTTCGTCCGGGTTTGCAGCTCTGGTGCTGTGAGTGACCGGAGCCGCGATGACGTCACTCCCACGTATCTGAGAGGAAGTTTTCAGTTCCGCCAAGAATCGCCGGACCTTCCCTGCGCCTGTGCCGCTGACATTAACAGCTGCTTGCATGGTGATCATCTCCTAAACCATGTAGGTTTGGGAGATATTCATTTTACCTACAGCTAAGCCTATAATAAGGCTTAGCTATAGGTAAAAAATGGTATACAACCACTTCAACTTGAAATCATATATCTTCTGGAGAATAGAACTTTACCTTGCACTGCCTTAATATGCGTTTCATGCAGCTTTACAAAATGGAACAGCAGACTGTCAGTAAGGATTTCCTGAACTGCAAGTCTGATTTTTTTTTTTTTTTTTTTTTTTTTTTTTAGTACTCTTGTTGTCTGAAATGGAAGATAAAATAAAGTATATTGCTCCACATACTGACAGCTTAGGTGTGACTTTAGCACTGCTAATGCCAATGTCGTTTACTGTACAGTTAAGCTATGTTGTCCAAAAAGTGAAAAGATAAACTTTAAAAGGCCCGATATATGATGTTGGTCTGAAGATCAGTAGTACATTTCCCTCCTTACAAGTCCATGTCTCTTACATTTTTCAGTCTGCCTCTGCATTAGAAAAAGGATGAAGTTGAATGCTTGCAAGGAAGAAAATAGACTATTGATATAAGCTACGCATTTCATACACAAGGTCCCAAGTGTTCATTTTAGGGTAGAATTTTGCAGTCAATTTTATATTATATATATTGTATATTAAATTCAAAGCATATGATTGAACTGATTAAATAGTTCTGCAACAAAAAACCCTGCCTAATTTGATAAAAATAAATTAAGGACTTGTCAATAATAAGAGTTTCATAACACAGTGACTGCTAAATTTAATACAATTTTTATCAACGATAAGGGCTCCAATCCACATTTTCTGAAGTATTAAGTTGCAAAATGATGTAGAGAAATATGGACAGTCTGGGTTTGCATTGAGTGCCTTGAAAAACATTTAATTACTTTTGTTTACCTGACTTACTACACATTATACTGTATATTTTTAATGAACAGGCTGTAGTCTGATTCTAAAACCATTCCTTGCCCTTTGAGTAACTCGCTTGTAAAAATTAGTTTGCATTGTCTTCTCTGGGATGTATATCTTTGTGGCAGCAACTGTAGTAGAATGTGGGTTCAGTGAGTGATGGATGAGAGAAAACAATAGAAAAATAATACATAATGAAAAAAAAGGCACATTTCTGGCCAGAACATTTTACCCTTGGTAATTAAACCTGTTTGTCTTTCATTTTTTAATGGGGCATATTTATGCATATAGCTAAGATTGTTAAAAGGAATGTATAGGCAAAAAAAAAAAATACAAAGATTTTAAATAATATACATTTCTGAAACAGTGTATACCTGAGATTTTGTTTTGCATGCATAGGAAGGGTGACCAAGGCATCCCTCATCCAAAAATATATTAATACCCTTATTTAAGGTACCATATAAGTAGTTAAAAGACCCTGTGCTAAAATTGTATGGTATCCCATTTACAGAAAAACATTTTATAAACCATTTAAAACCATTACCATTGTAAATTATCTCCAAAATGTAGTCTCCCAATGACCATAGTTTTGGAATATATTACATTTGGCCTCTGACAACCACCTCTAGATACAAGGCATACCACACCCATTGAGTTTACAATTGTATATTGCTCATTATCAGAGTCCATCATATGCATGCATGCACGTAGTAGTAGGTGGCTGTAATATCAGCGCATTTCCCCCTATCTGCTTCACCAGGAGATCAAGGCAATCTAGGTCACTACAAGCTGTATAAATCTAGTAATTTCAAATTGATAATTAGCATATGTATACAAAAAAAATTAAATTGTAAAGCTCAGTAAAACATATAGTTGGAAAGATGCTCCCCCAACATGGGGATCACTAAAGGGGGGTAGATGATTCATAGGTGTATTCAAAAGGAGCTAAAAATCATCAAAAATATCTATACAAGAAACCGAAAGTAGCACCCCAAACTATCACCCTACATATGAATGTGTTTTCCTAATTCAGTTGGGCTACATATGTTTGTTTTTGTATACAAGTATGTTAATATTATCAACTATAACTAAGGATTGCCAAGTATGTGAAATGTTTGCAGGTTGTATGTTGTGACTTAGATCGCTACTATCACCTGAAGAGGAGGATAGCATAACACGTGTATGATCATTTCAAAGTGATGCAAAAAATGCAATGTCTGGTGACATCGCCAGTGATTATACCGCTAAAGGCCAGAGTTATTGAAATTTTGAGAGTTTGGCCAGTTGAACCTGATTTTCTGATACCCAATTCCTTTTAAATTCTCTAGCCATACAAAAATACAGTTTCAGAAATACCACATATACATTCTGAAAATGTTATCTTCTTCAGGTATATTTACTATGCTGTACTGTCAATTTTTTTTAGAGGGACTTAAGAATCATAGGGGTGAATTTACTAAAGGCAAATAGACTGTGCAGTTGCATTGATTTTCCCCACAGCTTACTGAAAGAGCCGTTTTCATTTCTATCCTCTAATCATGTGCATGCAAAATGTGTTTGTTTGTTTTTTTTGCACCTGATGGAGTACTCTGGACAAAGTGAAGCTTCACCGCATTCACCAAGACCCCTTTCACAACACACCGCCCATAGCGTGGGTGGTAAAACACCACTATTTTTAGTGGCGTTTTACCGCCAGATTTGCGGCACATTTCGGCCGCTAGCAGGGTGCTTTTACCCCCGCTAGCGGCCAAGGGTTAAAACCGCCGGCAATACGCCGCAATGGTGGCGTTTTGCCGGCGGTATTACAGCGCTGCCCATAGATTTCAATGGGGAGCAGTGGTGGAGGAGCGGTAAACACACCGCTCCACAGAAGCTGCTGGCAGGACTTTTTTGCCTGACGTCCTGCCAGCGCACCGCTGTAGTGTGAAAGCCCTCGGGCTTTCACACTATAGACAATGGTGCAGCTTTTTTAGGGCGGATTGCAGGCGCTATTTCTAACGCTATAGCACCTGCAAACGCCCTGGTGTGAAAGGGGTCTAAGCTCTGGAAAAGAGGAGTGCAACTGTACTTATACGAAAGGCAAAGAATGCACTTTATATCAGTTTACATCAGTCCCACTGCATAGTTGTAATTTAAATAACTGCATAATTAGGCCCCTTTTCACAAAGGCACCTCCGTGAAGTGGGATCTGCATGATCGGCGGGGGATCTCGCCCCTGATCCCCACTGAGCAGGCAGATGACAGGTCCACGTCCACTCCGCTATACAGAGCGGACATGGGGCAATCAGATGGAAACGGGCCGCCTGTCTGTTTCCATCCAATCCGCCAGACGGATGGGGACTGGGTCCCCCATCTGGCTGTTTTTAGTGAACAGGATCTGATCAGATTGGAGCGATGGGTATCAGCAGACATGTGTCCACTGACAGCCACTGCTCCATAGAAAATACTGGAGGATCTGATCAGGTCTGCCTGAAAAACGGACAGGCGGATTGGATCGCCTGTGTGAAAGCGGCTTTACCCAAAAAGCTTCATCGGGCAGATGAGGCTTGCATCAATGCAGATGCTGATGTGAATGAGCCCTTACTTGTTTAAAGCTTGCAGTTTCTGGTTTTGTTAAGAAGCCACTTTGCATCATGAAATACACTAACAAATTGGTGATTTGATACTCCTCTTGTGATACTGAGCAACTTATACACTACAGCAATCACGCAAAACATTTGTTATGTTCTCACTGCAGCTAGCAACCTATATTTTCCATTAGGACCACGTGGAAATATTTGTGTGGTTCTTAGCGGCAGATGTGTCATCATCCATTTTGGTTATTGTTAAAACGTTGTGAATGTATATATTCATACTGGTAGAGTTCAATTGACAGGGTGGTCAGCTGTGGAGAATGTGCTGTAAGAGATATGTAGTGTGTACATAAACCCCCCCCCCCCCCCCCCCCCAATCTGTTCCTGCAAAAGTACTGAGTATGAATACGCCATATTTGGTATGCCTCCCCCCCCCATAATGCTACCAGTGAATTATGCTAATCATAATGCTGCAAATCTTGGCCTACAAATGCATGTGAGACAGTCTGTTTTTACCTTTTTCACAGGGTAAAATTGCATGAAAGCTGATATGAAGCATAACTGTGTAAGCAAGCTGAATATAAACATCAAGAAGATCTTAAAAGAAATGCAACTTTTTGTGACATGATGACGATGATGATAAATTAAATGTATGTCTGCAATTCCTGCAAAATATTTTATATTAATGATTCTTACAATAAAATATTCAGATTTTCATACTTTTTGTCCTTTACTCTCCTATTACTGCCATACTCCTGAATAAAGTGTACATTAATTCCCTAACGCGCAGACATTGATTAAATATTGCTATAATGCATGACTCAAGCACCAACTAAATTGCATTTTTTGTGGGCAGATTTCCTGTAGTACTTAAAGGGTAACTCCACTTTCCTTGTGGAGGGGGGGGGAGAGAGAATGGTTGCTGTAATTTTCTGAAAATGCAATGCAACATGGCTACCTGGAGTTGTTCTGTACACAGAATTGTAAAGGACACCCCTAGAAACATTTCCTGCATGTGTGATTGACATTTTTGGTGAGATACTCCTAATAGAAACATGTCTAAAGTGATGCAGGCCCAGCAGCTTTTCTCATTAGTGCTCTACATGTACACAGCTAATTGACAATTATGAAACCCCTCCCATTAGTCTCCCTTTCTCACATGGATATAGATAAAACACACATGGATTTCTTCAAAAAAAGGTAAGAATCTGCAACAAAGGTTTATAATCCTTGCAATGTACATCGATCACCCAGAGGGGATGTTTCTCCCCCCCCCCCTCAACAAAAGTGGAATTACGCTTTAAAGCAACTTTGCCACTAAAATCAATCTTGAAAATCAATCTGCACCTGCAAAGAACCACCATGCAATCCCCATTCTGCTGCCCATGCCAAGTGAAGAGAAAGTACCAGCCGATGAGCCTACAGAATCCAAACACTCTCCATTATCTCAATTTTCTGGTCCCCCACCATGAGCTGTGGCTCTTCCTACCAATGCCTAAAACACTACTGAAGGTAGCGGATTAAACCATTGAGCGCACCAGGGGACCTTGAATCTGACACTCCCAGAGGGGTGAGGGTTCTAAAGGAACTCCAGTGAATGGGTTTCTCTCCACTTGTAACCATCCGTGAGCGCCTTCTTCAACTACTTAACCTCTGGAAGATTTTTTTAGCACTTTCATGAATAGAGCACTTTTTGCCATTCGGCACTGCGCTCCTTTAAATGGCAATCGCACAGTCATGCAACACCGTTCACAAATTAAACATTTATCGTTCGATGGAACCAATCAGCAGATGCTGGCGATCAATCATTTACCGGCACCTGCCGATCAGTTGGTGCTGTAACTAATGACAGCACAGCCAGGGCGGCGTGTGTATACCCCCCCATCTAGAAACACGGCAAGCGGTTAGAGTAATATGAAGTTTAAGTGATTTTTTTTTTTTATCTACACCAGGGACAGTACTTACAATGAATAAAAAGCATCCCTTGTGCTGGTGGCTTCTCTGTTCATTAATATCTTCATTACTCCTGCTGTGCACCACATTGCACACTCCAAAGATCTCACAAAAACGACTAAATAGATCAAGAAAATCTACCACGGTCACATTAATTATTTTACACTTTCTAAAGAAACTGTTGGTAGGTTGTGATCAGCTGATTGGTTGTTTTTGCAACTGAAAGCTGGTTAAAATTTGTCTTAAGAACTGGATATTACGCTTGCTATACACTTGCCAAATTTCTTACTTTTAGTTTTACATTTCCTGGTACTAGTAAATCATATTAAAAATAGTCTGGTTGAAAAACAATTAAAAATACTCTTTGAAGTGAAATTAAAGTAGATAGAAATTAGAGAATAATTGTGAATGAAAGGCAGATTAAAAAATAAATAAATAAAAAACACTGTCAAGTGTGTAGCCAGGTTGTAATGCATATTATTGAGTGCGTTGCAAATAAAAAGCTGCAGGCCAGGTATTTTGTGCTTTGTGGTGCGTTATCAGCCTATTAAAAATGAAATAGCGGCTTTATTGTAACACACTTAATGTACAACATAGGTTATCACAACACATCAGCATGAGGAGGTGTGAAGGGGCCCTGAAACAAACCAGTAATATGTGAAACAAGATCATGGTGTTATAGAATAGCATACAAGATGACATGGGCATACGAAGACCTGACCTTGCACTGTGCCAGGACATTGGGGATCATCATTCTAAATAACCTTTCCCAGGGTATATGCTTCACTGCGACAAGACACAAAAAGGTAGACTGCTTCATGACTAGTCATGGACAAAATTCCGATGGGACTTTTCGCGAACACGGCCGATAGTTCGCGAACCGTAACTTTCGCGGCGGCCCCATTGACTTCAATGGGAGGCGAACTTTGCAAACCTACAGGTCAAATTTGCAGCCACAAAATAATTACTAGCTGTGCAAACATAGTCCCACCACGTGGCCAATGAGATAACACATGTATGAGGTGAATCTGTGATCGACAACTACAAGCATTCTTTTTTTATATGTGAAATTGCGACAATTCAGGACTGTGGAGCGCATGAAGGCAATGGAGGAGAGGGAAAGTCAGGTTAGGCAAAGAAACGGGTGCAGGAGATGATCACCAGCAGCGTGACATACAGCAATGACACCTGAACCTTGATAGAGTAATCTGACACCAGCACCGTGATAGAGAGCACTGACATCAGCAGCGTGACATACAGCAATGACACCAGCACCGTGACATACAGCAATGACACCAGCACCGTGACATACAGCACTGATACCTGCACCGTAAGCAGCCCCAGGAGGAAGTCAGCATAGCACAGGGATGGTGGGAGCCCCTCATAATGAGCACATCACAGGGATGGTGGGAGCCCCTCATAATAAGCAGCCCCAGGAGGATGTCGGCATAGCACAGGGATAGTGGGAGCCCCTCATAATGAGCATAGCACAGGGATGGTGGGAGCTCCTCATATGCACAGCAGAGGTACAGCCCCAGGAGGAAGTCAGCACAGCACAGGGATGGTGGGAGCCCCTCATAATAAGCAGCCCCAGGAGAAAGTCAGCACAGCACAGGGATGGTGGGAGCCCCTCAATGAGCATAGCACAAGGATGGTGGGAGCCCCTCATAATAAGCAGCCCCAGTAGAAATATGACATCGCTCAACCTTTTCAAACAGGAGGGTACGGGCATATAGTACGGTGTGCTTTTTTTTGGACAAGGAAGTGAGCCAAATTATGAAAGAAGGTCTCTGTGCTCGATTTAAACAATTGTTTATAGACATATACATGGTCTACTGGTCACATGTGTTGAATTCCTTCGAGATCCATGCCTCATTCGTTTTTAGAAATGTGAGGTAGTTAACACTGTCGAGAGCTAGGCGAGTACGCTTATCGGTCACGATCCCACCTGCTGCGCTGAACGTGCTTTCGGACAGGACACTGGACGAGGGTCAAGCCAACAGTTCGATTGCAAATTGGGCAAGCTCTGGCCAGAGGTCAAGCCTGCCCACCCAGTAGTCCAGGGGTTCATCGCTCCTCAGAGCGTCCACATCGGCCGTTAACCCGATGTAGTCGGACACCTGACGGTCTAGGCGTTCCCTGATGCTGGATCCGGATGACACCTGTCGATGGGTCGGCTGAAAGAATGACCTCATATCCGAAGTCACCAACACATCTTCAAACCGGCCTCTTCTTGCAGGCGCTGTTGGATTGGTACCCGCAACTCCTTCTCTGGGAGTGGGAATTGCTCCTCTGCCAGCGCACGCAAAAGCGGAATGCAGCATTTCTCGAAACAAGGCCTGGAAGTGCTCCATTCTGACAGCCCTCTGTGACGGGGGTAGCATTTCCACCATTTTGTGTTTGTACCGGGGGTCTAAGTACGTTGCCACCCAGTACTGGTCCTTGACCCTTATGCTTTTTATACGGGGTCCCTATTAAAACACTGGAGCATGAAGGCCCCCATTTGCACTAAACTGGAAGCGGTGTGGTGGCCTGGCTCCTGCTCATCATCCAGGATAATGTCGTCCTCTTCATTCTCCTCTCCCCATCCACGCACAACAGGGATCCCAGAAAGGTTTAAAGCATGCTCTTCTTGCTCCTCCTCATCCACCCCGGCACCATCCTCCTCTGACTCCTCTTCAGACTCCTGTTGTTGACTTGTCTCAGATAGAGTAGCCCCCCTGGGAATTCATCCAGCATTGCGACTTCCTCATCTTCCCGCTCCTGCTCCTCCACAGCTTGATCAATGACACGACGCAATGCACGCTCCATAAAGAAGGCATAAGGTACCATGTCACTGATGGCGCCATGGCTGCGACTGACCAGTTTGGTGATCTCCTCAAATGGCCGCAGAAGTCTGCATGCGTCGCGCATGAGCAGCCACTGGCGCAGTGAAAAAAACCCCAGCTCCCCAGAACCTGTTCTGCCGCAGAGTTCATACAGGTAGACGTTAACTGCACGTTTCTGCTGGAGCAGCCTATCAAGCATTTAGAAGGTTGAGTTCCATCGCGTCAGGCAATCGCAAATAAGACGTCTGACCGGCAGATTGTGTCGCCGCTGAATGTCAGCAAGGTGAGCCATGGCCGTGTAAGATCTTCTGAAATGGGCCGAGATTTTCCTTGCCTGCCGCAAGAGGTCCTGGACCCCAGGGTATTTGACAAGGAATCGCTGCACGACCAAGTTTAAGACGTGTGCCGTGCATGGCACATTCATAATTTTGCCCTGTTTCAATGCGCTAAGCAGATTGGCACACACCACTTTACCAACTGTCAAATTGAGCGGTGTTAGCCACTGATCTGCCTGTGAACACAAAGCTGAAAGGAGTGCCGGGCCAGTGTGGCTCTTGGCTTCCAGGCACAACAGACGCAGCACGGCATGGCAACGTCTCACCTGGCATGTTGAATAGGTTCTGGGGAGCTTGGGCGGCGCAGCGGAAGAGACGCTAGCAGCGGAAAAGGAGGAGTCAGCCGAGGAGGAGAGGGAGGCGGATGGAGGAGGAGGAGAAGAAGAGCCAGGCCTGCATGCAATCCGTGGCGGTAAAACCAAATCTACACGGGTGCCACGGATTACATGCTTGACGGCCGTCAGAAGGTTCACCCAGTGGGCAGTAAAAGTGATATACCTTCCCTGCCCGTGTTTGCTAGACCACGTGTCTGTGGCCAGATGTATCTTGGCACCGACACTGTGTGCCAGAGATGCATTCACTTGCCACTGAACATGGCCATATAGCTCTGGGATGCCCTTCTCTGAGAAATACTTCCTTCCTGGGACCTTCCATTGTGGTGTTCCAATGGCCACAAATTTTCGAAAGGCCTCCGAGTCCACCAGTTTATATGGCAGTAGTTGGCGGGCTATCAGTTCTGACAAGCCAGCTGTCAACCGTTGGGCAAGAGGGTTATCCGGCATCATCATTTTTTTACGCTCGAACATTAGGCCCGCGGAAGCCTGCCTTTTTGCAGAAAAACGTGAGCTTGGTGTGATGGAAGGTGCAGTGGAGGACAATTGTGAGGAGAGAGGAGAAGGAGAAGTAGAAGACGAGGCTGGATGGTGAGAGCCTGGAGTGTGGCTTTGTGTGTTCCGTTGCTCCCACTGGGCTCGGTCATGGCTGCTCATGTGCCTTCTTAAGGCGGTCGTCCCTAGGTGAGTGTTGGGCTTACCGCGACTAATGCGTTGGCTGCAAAGATTGCAGATGGCAACACTATTGTCAGCAGCGGACACGTTAAAAAATGCCCACACTGCGGAGCCATGTGCCGGCGTCCTGGGAGGGCCAGATGTGACCGTACATGGTCGATGCCTCGCTCCTGATACATTAGCAGTCTGCTTTGTCCCTCCTGTGCAATGCAAGTTATTCCTGCTTCTCCTCCCTATCTGCTGGTCTATATCTGCCTCTGAACTGCCCTCCTCTTCCTCTCTTGTGGGCACCCACGTGACATCACTAGACACGTCATCATCAACGTCACCTTCCCCACCGCTATAAGTAGAGATCTCGGAGTAGGCAGCAACACCGGGGACTAACCTCCTCCTTGGGCTGATCTGGGTGCTGTCGTCAGACTGCTGAGTGTCGGTTCTTGCTACCTCTTCCTGATCCAATGCCAAGAGTGGCTGCGCATTGGAAATGTCTTGATATGGATCGGAAAATAATTCCTGTGACTCAAGCGGAAGGTATGTGGTGTTGTTGGTGGTAGTGTCTTTGGGGGTGCACATAGCAGAGAGTGAAGAAGAGGGTGCAGATCGAGAGGATGAGGAGGGTGCAGAAGAGTAAGGCTGAGTGAGCCACTCAACCAAGTCTGGTGCGTCCTTTAAAGTAATTGAACGCACCTTCTGCAACTTCCCACTTTGGCTCAAGCCTGTTGCTCCTGCCCTACCCCTACCACCCCTGTGGAAGGGCCTGCCTCTTCCTCTGCCTGTCATTTTTTAAATGACCCTGTGACAAAACTCTCAGTTCCTATACTGATAAAGGACTGCTTCAGTATAGGGCAGCGGTCAGCAGTAGTGCACCTCAACCCTATATATTGTGGACCTATACCAGTCCTTAAGGAATAGCAGACTGTACCTCACTCAACCCTATGTACTGTAGTACCCTATACCTTACCAGTCCTTATAAGGACCTTTGTGGAACTAGTAGGTTGTGAATGATTAGCAGACTGTACCTCAGTCCCTATACTGATAAAGGACTGCTGCAGCAGAAGGGCAGCAGTCAAGTATAATATTCTTTCTATATTTGGAAGAAAGAATATTATACGTGTACAAGCCTATTACCATATCAGTCCTGAAAAGAACCTTTGTGGACCTAATAGTAACAGCTACTGATTAAACTGACTGTCCCCCACTGCCACACACAGCTTCCTGCCTGTCCCTATTTAAACTGACAAAACACAGGCTGCTGGAACAATAAAACTTGAATAGCACTCAAAACTATCCTGTACTACTTTACCATACCAGTCCTGAAAAGGACTTTTGTGGACCTAATAGTAACAGCTAATGATTAAACTGACTGTCCCTGCTGCACACAGTGTCCTGTCCCTCTCTCTACACTGACAAAATACAGGCTGCTGCAACAATCGCTAGCACAGCAGTGCCTCAAACCTATATCCTGAACTACACCTAACACCTATACCATACCAGTCCTGAAAAGAACTTTTGTGGACCTAATAGCTAGCGATTTGGGTCACTGCAGTCTCTCCCTGCTCCACACAGCAACCTCTCCCTATAGTGACATACGAAAGAATGTAAAATAGCCGCCGGATCGCGTCTATTTATAAGTTAGGGGGAATGTCCAAGTGTCCATGTGCTGTAATGTCTCAATTGGCTGTCCTGTACCCCATGATGGATGTGTCATCATAGGTCAAAGTTCTTTTACACAGTAAACACGGAAGTCCGCCGGGCGAACGGCGGCAATAGTCCGCCTTTTGGGCAGACCGCGAACAGCCGAAATTCGCAGCAAAATGACCGCCGGGCGAACCGTTCAGCCATCCCTATTCATGACCAAGCGCCCTTTTTCTTGATGATCGATTCCCTCACATCGCCACAACATTAAAGTGGAACTAAACCCTGCTATACTTTTCAGCCAAGGAAGCTGCCATCTTAGCCTCTGTTTGAATTGCAACTGCAATGAGAATACCCAAGTGATCAGTTAGGACACCGGCCATTTGAGGGCTTGAAAGGTCTGTCACACACAGTTATCAGAGACCTGTCTTAAATGTGACACTTTGGGAACCCATTAGATCAGTGGGTTTAGTTCCACTTTAAAGCATATCAAAGCTTAAAAAAAAAAAACAACAAAAAAATGTAATACATACAGCTTAACAATCCTTAGATGTGGTGGCTGCATTTGTTTTCTTTGTTAAACCCTTTCACTGCCAAAGCTGTTTTTTGCACACACGTTTAACCACTTCAGCCCCGGACCATTTTGCTGGCTAAAGACCAGACCACTTTTTGCGATTTGGACATATCGGACATTTTTGACACATTTTTGGGACCATTGTCATTTATACAGCAATCACTGCTATATAAATGCAGTGATTCCTGTGTAAATGACACTGGCAGTGAAGGGGTTAAGTGTTCCTTCATTTAGTGAACACTGATCTCTGCTCCAATCCCACGGAGCAGAGATCAGCGTCACTAGTTGCTAGGCAGAACGGGGAGATGCTGTTTACAACGGCATCTCTCTGTTTATACGGGGCGGCTGGACGATCGCGGGTATGCCCGCGGCGATAGAGTCCACAGGACCCGCGACCAGACTCACGGGGGTCCCGACCAGCACGATAGCAGGGTGGCATTAAAGATTGGATGTACCTGTACGCCAATATGCCTGCCCATGCCATTCTGCCAACATACATCGCTGGTCGGGTACTGGTTAAAGAAATCATTTAAAGCGGGATTCCACCCAAAAGTGGAACCTCCGCTGATCGGATCCCTCCCCCCCTCCGGTGTCACAATTGACACCTTTCAGGGGGGAGGGGGTGGAGATACCTGTCAAAGACAGGTATTTCCACCAGGGGCGTACCTAGAGCATTTGGCACCCGGGGCGGATCCTATATCTGGCACCCCCACCATAAAATGTAAAAACACCCACAGTGTCCCCTGCATACCTCTGCATCCTTCAATATCTTTTTGTCACTACTGTGTACCCCCCTCTCCACAACTGCACCTCTGGACCCCTTTAAATTACACAGCACTCTGCACCTCTGGACCCCTTTACATTACACAGCAGCCTGCACCTCTGGACCCCTTTACATTACACAGCTCTTGTACCACTGGACCCCTTTACATAACATAGCACCCTGAACCTCCTGACCCCTTTACATTACACAGCACCCTGCACCTCTGGACCCCTTTACATTACACAGGACCTTGCGCCTAAGGACCTCTTTACATTACACAGCAGCCTGCACCTCTGGACCCCTTTACATTACACAGCTCTTGTACCTCTGGACCCCTTTACATTACACAGCTCTTGTACCTCTGGACCCCTTTACATAACATAGCACCCTGAACCTCCTGACCCCTTTACATTACACAGCCCTTGTACCCATGGATCCCTTTACATTACACAGCACCCTGAACCTCTGGACCCCTTTACATTACACAGCACCCTGCACCTCTGCACCCCTTTACATTACACAGCCCCTCACAGTTCTGGACCCTCTGCATGTTACACAGATCCCCTACAGTGCAGACCCCCCTCCCTGCCATACAGACCCCCATCTACAGTGTAGACCCCCCTACAGTACAGAATCCTCCCCTACAGTACAGACCCCTCCACCCTATAGCGCAGACCCCCCCCCCCTACAGTGCAGACCCTCCTACAGTACAGACCCACCCCCCTACAGCGCAGACCCCCCTACAGTACAGACTCCCCTACAGTATAGAATCCTCACCTACAGTACAGACCCCCCCTACAGTACAGACCCCCCCCTACAGTGCAGGACCCCTTCTACAGTGCAGGACCCCCCCTACAGTGCAGGACCCCCCCTACAGTGCAGGACCCCCCCCTACAGTGCAGGACCCCCCCCCTACAGTGCAGGACCCCCTACAGTGCAAGACCCCCTACAGTGCAGGACCCACCACAGTAAAGAACCCCCCTACAGTGCAGGACCCCCCCTACAGTGCAGGACCCCCCCTACAGTGCAGGACCCCCCTACAGTGCAGGACCCCCCTACAGTGCAGGACCCACCACAGTAAAGAACCCCTAGTGTACCTGGAGCCCAAGGCAGCGGCATTGCAGGGGGGAGGTGCGAGCAGCACCCGAGTGGAGTGTCACCTGTCGGCTCAGTGATCCGGGACCGGCGCAATAATCCCCTTCTCTCTGTAGTCACGTGACTCACATCACGCCGTTCAGATCAGTCTCGGGCAGCGGCTGTCACTCACAGCCGAGCAGAGTGAAGCCGCCTCCCCTTCCTTGTCTACACAGTGCTGTGCATAGAGGAGGGGGAGGCGGCTTCACTCTGCTCGGCTGTGAGTGACAGCCGCTGCCCGAGACTGATCAGAACAGCAGCGCGACGCAACCACAGAGAGAAGGGGAGCCGGGTCCCGGATCACTGAGCCGGCAGATGTCACTCCACTCGGGTGCTGCTCGCACCCCCCCCCCCCGCAATGCCGCCCACTGCCAGTGCCTCGGGCTCCTCACGGCACTGTCTGACACTTCAGTTGCGGAGAGAGGAGGGGGGGGGGCGCTGGCCTGACACCCCCCCAGTGTGTGGCACCCGGGGCGACACGCCCCCCTGCCCCCCCCACTTAGTACGCCCCTGATTTTCACCCACTTCCGGGCATAGACTCCTGTGGGAGTCTACGCCATTTCCTGCCCTGCCGCGCTGTCTGCTGGGACACACACGGGTCCCAGTGACAGCGTGGAGATTTCCTATTGCGTGGCGCGGCTCGCGCATGCGCAGTAGGGAACCGGGAAGTGAAGCCGATTCGCTTCACTTCCTGATTCCCTCACCTAGAATGGTGACTAAAGCAGCCGAGAGATCGATCGGCCTCGGCATCGCTGGAACCCGGGACAGGTGAGTGTCCATTTATTAAAAGTCAGCAGCTGTAGTATTTATAGCTGCTGGCTTTTAATATTTTTTTTTTGGTGGAATCCCTCTTTAAGGCCTGAAGATTACACAAAACCCTCAAATATTATATATTTTCTGAAAGCAGAAACCCTAGAGAATAAAATAGCGGTAGTCCCAATTATTTATGTCACACGACACGACAGTACTGCAAAGGTCTAAGAAACCCAAAATGTCAGTAAAAACCACACTGATGTGAATTTTAGGGGAAACAAAAAGCAATAAATGACCCAAATTTTTAGAAAAATATAAAAGACGAGGTTGCACCAAGTAAATAGATACCAAACATGTCAAACCTTATATTTTTGTGTGCCCATCAAATGGCAGCAAAACTTCATTATCCTGTATTCTATAGGAGACGCTTAAAAAGCCCTATAGGGATCAGTTTAGTGTTACAGAGAAGGGTAGTGAGTGTACAGCTTGTATAAAAGTGTAAATTTGCTGTCCCCTGAAAATGATTCAACACAGCCATTGTGTTAAAATTATTGCTCTCACTCTGGCATGCGTGACAATATTTAACGTGTATCACAATCCATGTTTTCACACATAGGCAACCCGGCGCATGCGTTTACCTTCGTGCGTATATGTGGGAGGCCTCAATTTTTTTTGGGGGGGGGGGGATTTTATGTGCAAACGGGCAGCAGCACCGCTACTCCAGTGCTCTCACCTAACAGACGGGAGTCTGCCTGTACTGCCTGCCTGTCTGCCAGCCACCAGGATTGTGTTTAATAACCCCCCGCTGTCATGTCCGTACCATGTACAGACCTGATGTCGAAAGGGTTAAAGCAATAGTAAAGCGCAGGTGGTTAAAAATAAATTCCCTGCAAGACAATGTCATAATGTGCTAGTATTCATTGCACACTAGCACATTATGAGATACTTACCAGAGCTCTCCAGCTCTGCAATGTCACAGAGAGAGCTGACATCTCCCAGTCTGAGCAAGTTTAGAAGATCTTCACAGTACCTACAGGTAAAGCCTTATTATAGGCTTACCTGTAGGTACAAGTGGTGTGACAGAGTTTACCACCACTTTAAGCTTTTTTTTTTTTTACTTTATTTACACTTGGTAACTCTGCCAACACCATACTTCCTGCCCTTGGGTGGCTACGTTCACTCCTCCACTAGATCTATGGAGATGCAATATAGTCACACATGGGACAGCAGCGTTTGCTGTCCCCTCAAAATAACTCAACACACAGCCATTAATGTCTAAACCACTGGCAACAAAAGGGAGTACACCCTTAAGTGAAAATGTCCAAATTGGGCCCAATTCGTCACATGACACCAGGGAGGGAAAATGGCTCAGCGTTACAAGGTCTCAGGTGTTAATGGGGAGCAGGCATGTTAAATTTGGAGTTATCGCTCTCACCCTCTCATACTGGTCACTGGAAGTTAAACATGGCATCTCATGGCAAAGAACTCTCAGGATCTGAAAAAAAAAAAAAAAACTGTTGCTCTACGTAAAGATGGCCTAGGCTATAAGAAGATTGCCAAGACCCTGAAACTGAGCTGCAGCACGGTGGTCAAGACCATACAGTGGTTTATCAGAATAGTTGCACTCAGAAAAGGCCTCTCCATTGTCAACCAAAGAAGTTGAGTGCACGTGCTTAGCATCATATCCAGAGGTCATTTTTGGGAAATAGATGTATGAGGGCTGCCAGCATTGCTCCAGAGGTTGAAGGGGTGGGGGGTCAGCCTCTCACTGCTCAGACCATACGCCGCACACTGCATCAAATTAGTCTGCTTGGCTGTCGTCCCAGAATGAAGCCTCTTCTAAAAACAATGCACAAGAAAGCCAGCAAACAGTTTGCTGAAGACAAGCAGACTAAGGACATGGATTACTGGAAGCATGTCCTGTGGTCTGATGAGACCAAGATAAACTTATTTGGTTCAGATGGTGTCAAGGGTGAGGAGTACAAAGACAAATGAGTCTTGCCCACAGTCAAGCATGGTGGTGGAAGTCCTCTAACACAGTGGTCATCAACCCTGTCCTCAGGGCCCACTAAACAGGCCAGGTTTGCAAGATAACTGAAATACATCACAGGTGATATAATTTGCTGCTCAGTGATTGCAGTATTCTAGTCTGCATCTCCGCAAGGTAATACATAAAACCTGGCCTGTTAGTGGGCCTTGAGGACCGGGTTGATGACCACTGTTCTAACATGATAATGACCCCAAACACACCTCCAAGATGACCACTGCCTTGCTAAAGTAGCTGAAGGTAAAGGTGATGAACTGGCCAAGCATGTCTCCAGACCTAAACCCTATTGAGCACCTGTGGGGCATCCTCAAGCGGAAGGTGGAGGACCAACTGCGTGATGTCATGGAGGAGTGGAAGACTCCAGTGGCAACCTGTGAAGCTCTGGTGAACTCCTTGACCAAGAGGGTTATGGCAGTGCTGGAAAATAATGGTGGGCTCACCAAATATTGACACTTTGGGCCTAATTTGGACATTTTCATTCAGGGGTGTACCCACATTTGCTGGGAGCAGTTTAGACATTAATGGCTGTGTGTGGAGTTATTTTGAGGGGACAACAAATCTACACTGTTATACAAGCTGTACACTCACTACTTTACATTGTAGCAAAGTGTCATTTCTTCAGTCTAGTCACATGAAAAGATATAATAAAATATTTACAAAAATGTGAGGGGTGTACTCACTTATGAGATACTATAAATACATTATACTAAAAAATAAATAAATGTAATACTAAATAGGATACAAGTAAGCTTTAACAGTCGGTGAGAATGGAAAACAAGTCATGTGACTGAGAATAACAATTATGGTGACAACACATCTTATAAATAGCTTAAAGTGGCAATAAACCTAAAAACAAACATTCTATTGCAGCTTATGGATTCTTAGGCTAGGCTCACACTGTTGTGGGTGTGGACAGCGTATAAATCACACGTGTTCCCACACCTGCAGGGACCACAGTCAAAAAGCACTGCTCTTTTATAGGAGTGCCATTAATTCTTACAGACGCCCCCACACATCAGGAATCATGGCGCATTTTTGGGTGCATGAAACTGCATAATGTAAAAAGCACCCTGTGGTCACATTTTTAAAAGAGTCAGCGACTTTTTCCCTGCAAGAAAACGCAGGTACAGCAGCCCGTTCTAATGAATGGACTGCTGTGCCCATGCAAATATGACATGCACCTGTATCAGTGCCAACCTAGGCCAAGATGTGGTAGCTCCATTCGTTTTTTGGGCTTTTTTTTTTCACCTGGTGAAAGTGTTATTTTTCAACTTCCTTTAGCAGACCGAGCTGTCTGGCAAAAGTTGAAGTTATGGTGTTGAAACAAACGATTTACTGCTGACAGGGGTGCTTACAATGGTCAGCTTTTAGTAATTTATGTAAAACCTTTATCCCAAAAAAAGAAAAACATTTCTGTAACTGCTTATAATGTGTAAGCTGGAGCTCAACTTCAAATTTTAAGTCAAGTCCATCAGAGTACATAGTTACATAGTTAGTAAGGTTGAATAAAGACACCAGTCCATCCAGTTCAACCTAAGTGAGTGTCTACAATTCTCCCTATCCCTGTACATTGCACACTCACATCAGTCCCTACCCTCAAGGAGTCCACAATCCGAGGTCCCCATTCATATACTAGGGCCAATTAACCTACCTGCATGTCTTTGGAGTATGGGAGGAAACCGAAGTACCCAGAGAAAACCACGCAGGCACAGGGAGAACATGCAAACTCCAGGCAGGTCGTGTCGTGGTTGGGATTTGAACCAGCGACCCTTTTTACTGCCAGGTGAGAGTGCTAACCACTACACCACTGTGCCGCCATCTAGCACTACTCTCTCAATGGGCTGACCATGCCACTGCCCAAGGGTGTCGCCATTGCTCCTCCTGTGGATTGGAGTGGAGACACCCTAAAAAGGGTGGCTATACACACGTCATTTATTTATTTTTCATTTTGCCCTCTTGCTAAAAAAAAAAAACAAATAGCTTCCTCCATCCCCACAATTGAGGTGTGTAGAAAAATCCTCCCTGCTGAGGCATTGCATTCTGACAGCAGGGACTGCCTGCCAGTTAGGCTCGGTTCACACAGGGGCGACTTGTCCAGGCGACTTAGCCACCTGACAAGTCGCGCTCCGTTCTGTACTACGGAACCGTTCTAATAGGAGCGACTCAAGTCGCTCCGACTTAGAAAAAAGGTTCCTGTACTATTTTTGCGGCGACTTGCATTGACTTCTATACAGAAGTCGTTTTGCAAGTCGCCGCTGATTGTGTGCAGGTCGCAGCAGGTCGTGCCGCCCGCTGTGTGAACCGAGCCTTAGGATTGACTTCTAACGAGCTGGTGCAGCCACACATGGATGGAAACATTTGGCTGGTCCCTGCTGATCTTTTATCCATCTATGGCCATCTTAACCACTTGCCGACCTGCTCACACAGATATACTGCGGCAGGCTGGCTCTCCTGTGCAAATTGACCTACCTGTACATCAGTTTGGAAAAAGCAGGATAGCGGGCATGTGCCCGCAGGTCCCACAGACTCTATGTCCGCTTGGCGACCTGCGAACGCGGTGAGGAGAGGCAGGCCTCCGTTCTGCATTGTAACATGACAGAGATCTTCTGTTCCCCGTCATCGGGAACAGTGATCTGTCACATTTCAGTAAGCCCACCCCCCCCTACAGTTAGAACAGAGGGAACACACTTGACGCCCTTCCCTGCCAGTGTCCTGGACTGGCTCTGTGTTGTCAACGCTCTCAGTGACTGGCTATCAATGCTTTAATACATGGAAGGAGAGCCAGACCAAAAGATTCCAAATTTATTTATTAATATTGTGTTAATGGACAGTTGACATGTTTCAAGGGTCAAAGGAACTCATCAAGGTTTCGGTTAAAATGGAACACCTCGAGTGGATTCAAAATAAGGCTTTCCCGTTTGAATCTGTGCAGGGAAGCCGACTGCTGGCTCAGGATTCCTGGCCGGCAGTATCCGCATCAGCAGTCAAATAAGCTTATTAAGGAACCCTAAGTCAGCAATCAGCTTCCCTGCACAGATTTAAAGGGGGAAGGGGGAGTTCCTTTGACCCCTGAAATGCATTGGCTATATTTTAACACAACATCAATTAATTTATTTGGACTCTTCTCTTTTGGTCTGGCGCTCCATCCATATATGCATGCCTTTTCCCGGTAATCTGCTGGAGTACCCACTGTAGGGTAGTTTGCCTATTGTGAGCAGCCTAACCCGAGCCAGTGCAGTTTAAATTCAACACCTGCCGGAAAGAGCCCTTATACACAAGTCCCCAAAGGACCCAATTCTATGTACTTCATATATGCCCATTGCATTGTTGAACTGTGATCTAAAAATTCCTAACACAATTTTCTGCACTAGGCTAAACCAAATCATGTATACCTTAATAGACTCGATCAAGGTTCATCCCATCCAAGTCTACAAGAGGGGTACAGCCATCACAACTGTAATGGGCCAGAAGAAGGCAGGACGGGTGAAGGGGAGCCGTGCCGTGCAGTACAGAAACAATCTCGGCTGATTCATCAAGCTCTTTACTGCCACCTCTGGCTACTATGTGTATGTGCACTCCTCGTGTGATTTGTACTGTGCTTCTCAGCAACATGTCAGCTTTGTGAAAATGGGCTGGGACTATGTAGGAAGACCTTCTTTCCCTCAAAAGGTCCTACTTGTAAAGGGCTGTTTGTGTACAGGGAGGGGCCAGAGCCTTGTGTGTTTACAGGTTTGTGTATGTGAGGGGCTGGCATATATACAGGTGTGTTCGGGGGGGGAGGGTGCCTGACATATATACAGGTATGTGTGTGTGTGGGGGCTGACATATATACAGGTGTGTGTGTGTGGGGGGGCTGACATATATACACAGGTAGGTGGGTGTGTGTGAGGGGGTGGGGCTGACATATATACAGGTGCGTGTGTGTGTGTGGGGGGGGCCCGACATATATACAGGTGTGTGTGTGTGTGTGTGTGTGTGTGTGTGTGTGGCGTTGTGCGGATTCAGTAGGATGGCCCATGGGCAAGCCCTGGGGAACTTCGGTGGTCAGGCCGGGGGGGGGGGGGGGGGTAGGGCCCAGGCCTAAATCTGTGTAAGGGGCCCTGGCTGCCCTGTTTACAGATATCAATATACACACCCTGCCACTGTAGTGGGCAACACAAGTCACATTTCTTGATATAGTGGAGAACCTCTGAACCTAATGACTATGTCGCCCCTAACCTGTTACCACTACTCAAAGGAGGTGAAGGCAAGAAATGGTAGGTCTGGTAAATGTAGATCATTTATAAACAAAAAGGGTAATATAAAAAAAAAAAGAAGAAGAAGAAAGAGAAGGTAGAAAGAGAAGGTAGAGAGAGAAGAAGAAAGAAAAAGAAAGAAGAAGGAAGAAGGAGGAAGAAGGAGGAAGAAGAAGAAGGAAGAAGAAGGAAGAAGAAGGAAGAAGAAGGAAGAAGAAGGAAGAAGAAGGAAGAAGAAGGAAGAAGAAGGAAGAAGAAGGAAGAAGAAGGAGGAAGAAGGAGGAAGAAGAAGGAGGAAGAAGAAGGAGGAAGAAAGAAGAAGAAACTGCGCCAACACCTCAAACTCCTTCTGTTGGGTGGAAAAAGGGACAGGCCAATAGTGATGCATGTCAAAATATTTGTGGCATGCAACAATATAATACCAATGTTTGCAGTACACTCTGGCAAATTAAAATGGTTTAGGATCAGTGCACAAATATTGTGCAAAGGTAAAAAGGTCCCTAGTGTGGTAGTGTCACAGAAAGAGAAAAACCCTCTATGTAGTTTAAGGTTAAACCTCGGACCCCACTATCCACCTCTGACCATTCCGAGTACTCCTCATTTATCACCACCCTCTGAACTCGCCCTTGTAGCCAGTTTTTAATCCACATACTCACCCTACTGTCCATGCCAATGGACCTTATTTTGTACAGTAAATGTTTATGGGGAACTGTGTCAAATGCTTTTGCAAAATACAGATACACCACATCTACAGGCTTTCCTTTATCTAGATGGCAACTCACCTCCTGATAGAAGGTTAATAGAACGATTCTTTATGAATCCATGCTGATTACTTCTAATGATACCGTTTTCATTACTAAAATCTTGTATATAGTCCCTTATCATCCCCTCCAAGAGCTTGCATACTACCGATGTTAGGCTAACTGGTCTATAATTCCCAGGGATGTATTTTCGGTCCTTTTATATATTGGTGCTTCATGGACTTTTCTCCAATCAGCTCGTACCATTCAAGTCAATAGACTGTCAGTCAATGGTCTGGCAATTACTTGACTGAGTTCCCCAAGTACCCTCGGATGTAAGCCATCTGGTCCCAGTGATTTATTAATGTTAAGCTTCCCAAGTCTAATTTTAATTCTGTCCTCTGTTAACTATGACAGACCTCTCTCACCAGATTGTCCCCACACACCCTCTCACCTGCTGACCTGTGGATGGGGGAAATCACTCCCGCAGTGTTATTGTATTCTGCCAGTGGGGAGCCTTCCCTCACCGTGCAATACAATGATCAGTGTTGCCATCTATAGCTGGCAGCTCCGATTGTTTTTTGAAAAACCTGACAGGCTGGTTTTACTCAAGTCGATTATTAGATTGACTTGTGTACAGCCAGCTAGCACATACATAGATCGACTATGGCTAGTCTCTGCTTAATTGGCTTAATTTCAATCCATGTATGGCCCACTTAATCACTATGCAGTCCCTAAACATTCTTCCACAGACCTTTACATTTTTCCTTCCCAGATGCCTTCATCCTCCTCACCTGTACATACTGCTCACTGTCATACCCTCCACACTCCTCTCCTGTACATACTACCCACTGTCCTACACTTCTCTCCTGTACATACTGCCCTCTGTCATACCCTCCACACTCTACTGTACATACTACTCCCATAATACCTTCCACACTCATCTCCTGTACATACTGCCCCCATCATATCCTCCACATTCCTCTCCTGCACATAATGCCCTCTGTCATACCCTCCACACTCCTCTCCTGTATATACTGACCCCATAATACATTCCACACTCCTCTCCTGTATATACTGCCCCCATCATATCCTCCACATTCCTCTCCTGCACATAATGCCCTTTGTCATACCCTCCACACTCCTCTCCTGTATATACTGACCCCATAATACGTTCCACACTCCTTTCCTGTATATACTGCCCCCATCATAACCCCCCCCCCCCCCCTCTATATAGTGCACAATGTCAACTCTCCACACTCCTCTGCTGTGCATACTGCCCACTGTTATACTCTCCGCATTCCTCTCCCTCACACTTTTATACCTCTTACCCACAAAAACAGTTCTTTAAAATTAAATTGAATATCCTCAATGTTACCAGCTCTATAATGGGCACACTTTTGATAGTTCAACTAAAGGAAATCTTCTCAGTCATCATATTTGTTCTGCCCATTATTAGAACTCATTTAAATTTTGTGATTACTACTGTGATATATAGAGAAACATAGGGGATGTCAGCTACTCTAAATATGCCACTGGTAAAAAAAAAAAAAAAAAAAAAAAAAAAAAAACCAAAGGTCCCTGAAAATATTTTTGAAATCTTGGCAATGGTTTGCATTTTTAATTATTTTATAAAAAGCCCCACCAAAACCCTCAGCACCAGGCCCATGAAGTTCTCAATCCAGCCCAGTGATGATGATGAGGGTGTGTAGTGAGGATGTGTAGTGATGAGGATGTGTGAGGAGGAGGATGTGCGAGGATGAGGATGTGTGAGGATGAGGATGAGGATGTGTGAGGATGAGGATGAGGATGTGTGAGGATGAGGATGAGGATGTGTGAGGATGAGGATGTGTGAGGATGAGGATGTGTGAGGATGAGGATGTGTGAGGATGAGGATGTGTGAGGATGAGGATGTGTGAGGATGATGATGATGAGGATGATGATGATGATGATGAGGATGTGTGAGGATGAGGTATAGTGATGATGGGGATGATGTATAGTGATGATGAGGATGTATAGTGATGATGATGATGTATAGTGAGGATGATGGGGATGTGTAATGATGATGATGATGATGATGATGAGGCTGATCATCATGTATAGCAGAGCTCCGCTCGCAGCACGCTCCTGTCATGTGTTCAGTGTGACAGCTGCCTCCTGATTGGCTGAGGCGGAGTAGTGAAGTTGTCAGTAGAGGAGGAGGAGAGCTCCGGTCGGGCTCCTGGAAGTCATGGATGGATCGCTGGCACTGCTGTGCCCGGAGCCCGCTCTCTCCCACTCTCTCCCGGGGTGATTATCTGCAGTGGAGCGGACAGTGATCGGCAGATCCCCGGTGTGGGGCCCCTGAAGTGCCGGGATTGCAGGGCGGAGATCTGCGGTACAGCCCGGAGCTTCGCTCATTCTGCAGTCTCACTGCGCTGGGCTCAGCCTCTGTACACTTCTAACGGGACAGATCCTACAAGTGGGGTCCGGGGCCCCTGATAGACATCAGCGCATTGCCCCCTATGAGACATTCCATGGGGGCCCCCCAGCACTGACCCTGCCCCACCTGGGGGCCCCATACACTGGATCGGTATGACCTTTGTGGACTCGGTCAGGATCACAGCTCTGGAGATGGAGAAGTATTACAGCCTGCAGCAGGCTGCCTCCCGCCTGGACTCCCTGATAGAAGGTAAGTGTGTGCGGGGTCTGGAGGAGGAGAATGACGATTGGGGTAGGTGTGCAGGACCTGGAGGAGAAAGATGACGATTGGGTAAGGTGTGCGGGGTCTGGTGGAGGAGGTTGACGATTGGGTTGTGTGTGCGGGGTCTGGAGGATGACGATTGAGTAAGGTGTGCAGGGTCTGGAGGAGGATGATGATTGGGTTAGGTGTGCGGGGTCTGGAGGATGACAATTAGGTTAGGTGTGCGGGATCTGGAGAATGATTTGATTGTGCATGTGGGGGGTCTGCAGAATGTTTGGGTTATGTATCGAGGAGACTGATGGGGTTAGGTGTGCAGTGTCTGGATGATGGTTGGGGTATGTCTAGAGGGGTCTGAAGGATGGTGGTTGGGGTATGTATAGAGGGGTCTGAAGGATGATGGTTGGGGTATGTATAGAGGGGTCTGAAGGATGATGGTTGGGGTATGTATAGAGGGGTCTGAAGGATGATGGTTGGGGTATGTATAGAGGGGTCTGAAGGATGATGGTTTGGGTATGTATAGAGGGGTCTGAAGGATGATGGTTTGGGTATGTATAGAGGGGTCTGAAGGATGATGGTTGGGGTATGTCTAGAGGGGTCTGAAGGATGATGGTTGGGGTATGTATAGAGGGGTCTGAAGGATGATGGTTGGGGTATGTATAGAGGGGTCCAAAAGGATGATAGTTGGGATATGTATAGAAGGGTCTAAAAGATGATGGTTAAGTTGTGTTTACGGAGGTCTGGAGATTGATGCTTGGGTTATGTGTGCAAGGGTCAGGAGGATGACAGGTTTTATGTGCAAGGTTCTAGAGCAGCCCATCTCAACCCCTTTACGCTAGAGGAACCCTTATAATATTTTTTTTAGATCTCAGCTAAACCAATTTATTGGGGGCCAGTGGGGGGGGGGATGCCTCATCAATAGCCAGTGAGAAGAATGCCGCCCCCTCCCCATACAATGGTGGTCAAAATGCCAACCTTATAGATAGATAAAAAGTTAAGTTGTGTCATACTAATGATCATCAACTGCCACTGGCCCTAGAACTCTGGAGTAACTATAAAAATGGGAGGTCAATCAACCAAAGCTAAAAAGGATCCCCTAAGCAACCTCTAAAAAGTTACCACAGAACCCTGTTTGCCAATGGATAGTCTAGAGTAGTGATGATGGCATACCTTGGCCCCCTAGATGTTTTGGAACTACATTTCCCATAATGCTCAGCTACACTGCAGAGTGCATGAACATCATGGGAAACGTAGTTCCCGAACATTTGGGGTGCCAAGGTTCCCCATCACTGATCTATAGGACCATGCTTCTAGTGGTTGGCTTCTGTAGGGAGGTTTAGGATTCTTGGCACCCTGTTGGCGTATATAAAGAGCGTCTATAAATTTTACACCAACTACATGCGGCTTCAAGACCTCCTGGGCTGAAAACGAATTGGAGGAATGAATGTGTTTTCTACCCTGCTGCCCAACATTTGCTCCCCGCGTCCCCTGCATACAGCAGTCAGTGTTCTCACTACCTCGGTGCTAAATGCTTACCAGCAAAGGAAACATTTCCTTTAGGTGGGTTTATAGCAGGTAAATGGCGTCGTTTATTTCCTTTACAGTATTTGTTTTTCTTTGCCCTCTTCTCTTTTAATGTTTTTATTGTCAGTTTTTGCATATACAGAAAGTAAGAGATAGAACATATCCAAATCCCAGTAATAAAATATGAGGCATGTATTGCCATAACAAGACAAATGGGCTGCATACAGGCCACTCCAGAAGTATTACTACAATAATATAAACTCCTTTCATGTTATAATGGAGCCTGCAAAGAGATCTCAAAATGTGGAAAAATTCATTTTTAAGGGGGCTGAAGGAAGCACAGATGCAGTAACATTGATTTGTAAGGGCACGTTGCCCGTAGCCTGGCACCAAAATAATCCATTCTTGCATGCAGGCTAGTGTCTATTGGCTGGTGGTGCCCTGGGTTGTTACAATGCAAGGCACCCTTTTCCTTTTTTTTAACCTAACTTTATTAAAATGTTAGATTTATATTTCATTAATTTCTATGCATAACAGCAGACTGGTGTAGCAAAAAAAGATGAGGACTTCATAAGCTTTGCAAAAAATACAGCAAGTCTACATTTTGCCCCAACGCACTGCAACCAACCTGAAGGGAGCATTGCATTGTGAACAGGGCATATAGAAAACTGGGGTATTCTGTGTGCTCTTGGCGGTGATTGGTGTTTTTCTGCATTGCATCAGCACCAATCACTGCTCATAATATGAATGGGCCCTAAGCCCAGCTTCACAGTGAGCTGCGGGAATGAAGCAGCACGAGTTCAGCTGAACGATTTCACAACTTCATGTCAAGCCTAATTTTGGCAGCGATTTCACAGACATTGGTGCAGGTTTTTGCACAGATATCACTGTAAAAAAAATAAAAATCCCACCCCGAAATTGCAAAAAGTAGTACAAAACTACTTTTTGAAATTGGTGCAGTGCGGCAAATGCAGCGTTGTACTGATTAGGACGGTGCAATTTCCGGCAATTGCCGCTGATTTGACATGTCAAAACGCACCAATGTGAACCAAGGCTTAAAAAGAGGAAGTAAAGCAGAAAAAAGGACAAAAAATAAAATAAAAATACACCCTGCAAGGCAAAGGCATAATGAGCTAGTATGCATAGTATACTAGCTCATTATGAATAACTTACCTGAGATGGAAGCCCCCGAAGTGACCCTCGTTCTGCTCCTCCGATGCCGCCATCTATCTCGGAGTGACTTCAGGGTATGGCAGCTCCAGCACTGTGACTGGCCGGAGCTGTGATGACGTCACTCCCGCGCATGCACGCGGGAGCCACTACTAATGGCATGGCTGCCGTTAGCAGCGGCATGCTCAGTGCGCCTGTCTTTTGAAAATATCTCCTAAGCCATGTAGGTTTAGGAGATATTTCTTGCACCTACAGGTAAGCCTTAATCTAGGCTTACCTGTAGGTAAAAGTGGTCTGTAAGGGTTTACAACCACTTTAAGGGTCTGTAGTAGCAATGATTTCTAGTAGTCTTATGTAGTGTATAATGGATCTCATGAAGCACCAACAATATCTATAGCACGGTTGCAATCTCTGATAACTTTTCTTTGCATATTGTGTATGGATGATGATGAATGAATGATGAATGATGAATGATGATGATGATGATGATGATGGCCCTTCTTGATTTCCTGTACTTTCCTTTATTTAGCCTTGGCAGGTATGGTCACCATTCACAGCACAGAACCTGGTTTATTACATCTTTCTAGGGAACTCTCACACTAGGTGTGCTCAGCAGCAATACTTAACACAAGAGCACATTGAGATTGTTTTCTAGATGTCCTGATCACACCATATGCGTGTTGTGCAAAACTGCAGCATCTCTTCATGTTTATGTAGTACAATGCATCGCTTGTTGTAACATGCTCTGGTGGTTAGATTGAAATAAAATGGCATTTTGTGACCATTTCATAAAGTACTGCTAATTAATGCACACCAGCGGTGGTAACCCCAAAATCAAAAATGTAATATATTACAGCTTACCAATCATTAGACGTGGTGGCTGTATTAGTTTTCTTTTTAGGCTTTTCCCCTCTGTTTTCAGCTGGTGACCTCACCAGTAATATACCTCCTGTAATAGCGATTGCCTCCTACTCTGGATGAAGGAGCACAGGGGCACATTTAAAACAGCAGCAGTGTCAAGCTGGGGGGAGGGGAGTGGTGGATATACTAGAAGATTTGGATACAGTAACACATTGAAGCCAAACTCCAACTAACATTTCATAAGCAGTTAGAGAAACCGTTTTTTTTTCCCTTTTGAGATAAAAGGTTTTATATAAATAAAAAAAATCTGATCATTGTAAGCACCCCTGTCAGTAGTAAATGGTTTGTCTCAACACACTGACTGATACATCTGCAGGAAAAAAAAAAAAAAGGAAAAAAAGTCTACAAAAAAAAAAAAAAAAAATGATTGCGAACATCAAATCTAAGAACTAGTAAGCTGCAATATAATAAAGGTTTGCTCTTGGGTTTAATACTGGTGAAGTCAAAAGATATATTGTTAAATTCCTCTTAAAAACTTTTTGGGTTTATAAATCACTTTTTTCTAGCCTTTTCTTTTTTAGAACCACATAATGAATGTCATTAGGAGGGTTTTGCTGGTAGACAACATTCATCTATGTGGAAATATAAACTTGCTACTTACTGTAAACTATTTGTTCACGGGAAGAATTCACAACAATTAATAAATGTGGCTTTATAAATCTTCCTGCATCACAACGCATGATCTTTACCGTACCAAAACCGATAATTCCTGAACACTTTGCAGTGTTTGTGTGACAAAGTGCGTGAAAAGCACCCTTTATTGTTGGCAATAGAATGTTTCTTGCCAAGCGCCCATTTTTTTTTTTTTTATGTCACATGTTATTTGCGCAGCGTTTTTTCAAACATATTTTTTTATGGAAGAAATGCACTTTAAGGAATTTTAGTGAACACAAACACAATATAATACCCAATTTTCAGGTAAAAAAATAAAAATAAAAGCAGTCACACCGCGTAAATAGATACCCAACATGTCACACTTTACTTGTGGAACAGCGTCAATCTAAAGTACGTAATCTCCATAGGCGACACTTGAAAAGCTTTTACAGTTTAGAGTTACTAGAAATATTGTTCTTGTTCTGATATTTATAGCATTTCTTCACATGTGGTGTGATCACTGCTTACATATGCATGCAGGACCTAAAATGTCTTCATTTTCCAAAAAATGATCACAAAAAAATTACAATTTTAAAAACCTCACAATGCCTCTTACTAAATACATTGGACTGTTTACTGTCCTAAAAAGGGGTCAGTTGGGGGGCGGGGGTTATTTGTACTGTCCTGACATTTTTGGGCCTCAAGAAATTAAATAAAATATCAAGATTCTCGATTTTTACTTGTAATCAACAAAGATCAGAAAAGGTTTGGTCTTTAAATGGTTAAATTTCCTTCATTTACACTCTGAAATTCTTTCCTTTGATAAAAGAATGAAAAAAGATACTTTGTTTCTACTTATTAGCTGTTGTGGTTAAACTTGGCAGGCTGCCTGATTTTTTTTCTTCTTTTCCCCAGCTGTGAGAACTCTCTGAACTTTACAAACTAATTAACACCCCATTCACACCTGAGCGTTTTGTAGCCCTACGCCTGAAGCTACAAAACGCTGGAGGGGAAAAAATACATTATTCTCAATGGAGATGGTTCACATCTCCACTCCAAGTCGCCTGAAGCCCTACGCCTGAAGCTCAAACAAGTTCCAGACCCTTTTTTGTCGCGCGAATCGGGCTGATTTGGGTGTTTTCATTCCCATAGAAACTAATGGAAACGCTCGATTCGAGCGTTTAGCGCGTCAACGAGCGTTTCTATGGGTGTTTTGACGCTGTATCTGCAATGCTTAACATTGGTGACCTTTTGCCCTGCACAAATTCGCGACAAAACGTGGCAAAAAACTCAGCGAATCGCGGTAAAAAACGCCGCCAAAAACGCTTGAAAAAGCTACGCTCAGGTGTGAATGCAGCCTTAGGGATGGAGGTTGCCATGTGTGCTATAGTGCTGAGCCGTTTTTAAGACAGGGCAAAAGGGGCAGCTGCCCTGGGCCCTGTCATTGTTGTGGGGCCCAAAGCACCTGCCTCATTACTTGCCAACTATCCTGGTTTAAATTGCCTCGTCCATTGAAGTTTTAGTCCTGTGCTGTGTCCCAATATCTCAGTGTGAAGTGCTGCTACTAATGCTGCCCAGCTCTGCCCCATTGTTGTGTACAGATGGCTCACCTGCAGACCCTGTGTTTACATGGGAATTACCGGCAGTCATACGTAAATAGCAGCGGCATTCATATGTAAAGGGGGGGCATGATATGTATATTATGCCCCCCTGAGGTCATATCCTCAGTAATCTCTAGCAACCAATCAACAAGTAGAAATCATGTGCTGTAACCTCTAGCAACTAATCAGTGAGCTGTAATGTGTGCGGTAACTTCTAGCAACCAGTCAATGAGCAGTAATGATACAATGTATCCTCTGGCAACCAATCGCAATAGCTGCCCGATCCGATTCAGTAAACCGATTTTGAGTCTAGCTGCTATTTATTGTATGTCTAAAAGCAGGTGGAGCGTGAAACCCCCCCCCCCAAGAAAAGTTTCTATAGTGCGTGTGCCAGGTCACATCCAATTTACTGTTTTTGGCAGGCCATACACAGGTCGAATTTTGAAAGAATTTTCTTTCGAAAATCTTATCTAAGAATTTTCATTTGTATTTCGCACCATTAGTGGGCTGCAGCAACAGCCGATTTTCATGCAGCCATCGAATTTGAGAAATCGGACATGTTGGAAATATCTTGTAAAACAAATGATTTTCTAATCAATGATGGGAAAATTGTGCGAGAAATGTAATCAAATAAGAAATGCGCATGTGCAAGAAAAGAAAATTCCCAGAAAGAAAAGAAGATTCACAGCCACAAAAATTATTTTCTGTAGCAACACGAGGTGAAATTGAAGGCTTGGTTGGCTGAATTTCGAAAATCAATGGTGGTACCATCAGATCACAAGATGCCCAAATTTTCTGATTTTCAAAAGATTTTTTTTTCGTAAATTTGACCGTGTATGGCCAGCCTAACTCTCTGAACTTTTTACAAGAATCGTGACATGCTGTTTTTTAGATCAGGAAGAGAAAAAAGGTTGCGATTTGGGTTCTTAACGATTAATCGCGCTGTTCTAATGTAGATAGATAGATAGATAGAGATACAGTATCTCACAAAAGTGAGTACACCCCTCACATTTTTGTAAATATTTTATTCTATCTTTTCATGTGACAACACTGAAGAAATGATACTTTGCTACAATGTAAAGTAGTGAGTGTACAGCTTGTATAACAGTGTACATTTCCTGTCCCCTCAAAATAACTCAACACACAGCCATTAATGTCTAAACCACTGACAACAAAAGGGAGTGCACCCCTAAGTGAAAATGTGTAAATTGGAGCTCACCAGAGCTTCACAGGTTGCCACTGGAGTCCTCTTCCACTCCTCCATGATGACATCACGGAGCTGGTGGATGTTAGAGACCTTGCGTTCCTCCACCTTCCATTTGAAGATGCCCCATAGATACTCAATAGGGTTTAGGTCTAGAGACATGCTTAGCCAGTCCATCACCTTTACCCTCAGCTTCTTTAGCAAGGCAGTGGAGGTACGTTTGGGGTCGTTATGTTGGAATACTACCCTGCGTCCCAGTCTCCAAAGGCAGGGGATGATGCTCTGCTTCAGTATGTCGCAGTACATGTTGGCATTCATGGTTCCCTCAATGAACTGTAGCTCCCCAGTGCAGCCCAAGACCATGACAGTCCCACTACCATGCTTGACTGTAGGCAAGACACACTTTTCTTTGTACTTCTCACCAGGTTGCCACCACACACACACAATCTGTACCAAATAAGTTTATCTTGGTCTCAGAAGACCACAGGACATGGTTCCAGTAATCCATGTCCTTAGTCTGCTTGTCTTCAGCAAACTGTTTGCAGGCTTTCTTGTGCATTAGCTTTAGAAGAGTCTTCCTTCTAGGTTCTAGGACAACAGCCATGCAGACCAATTTGATGCATTGTGCAGTGTATGGTCTAAGCACGGACAGGCTGACCACCCCCCACCCCTTCAACCTCTGCAGCAATGCCTCATACCTTTATTTCTCAAAGACAACCTCTGGATATGACGCTGAGCATGTGTACTCAACCTCTTTGGTTAGCCATGGTGAGGCCTGTTGTAAGTGGAACCTGTCCTGTTAAACTGCTGTATGGTCGTGGCCACTGTGCTGTAGCTCAGATTCAGGGTCTTGACAATCTTATAGCCTGGGCCATCTTTATGGAGAGCAACGATTATTTTTTTTAAATCCTCAGAGAGTTCTTTGACATGGGGTGCCATGTTGAACTTCCAGTGACCAGTATGAGAGCATGACAGCGATAACACCAAATTTAACAACCACGGTTCCCCAATCATACCTGAGACCTTGTATAACCAACGAGACCTTGTAACACTACCAGTACCATGTTATCACTGTGACCACTCACTGCAGATCAAATGACAATTGTACACAGTGGCTTTGATTCTTGTCATTGTGTACCATCGTGTTGATCTCTGATTGGTCACAGTGATCACATGGTACAGACAGAGCCAATCACAGTACATTTGTACCATGTGATTAGTTGTGGCCAATCACAGCTAACCACAATAATAAACACAGAATTAATCTATTTTCTTTCAGTAAAAATAGTTGCTTATAACAGTGAAATTCACTGGTATAAGCAATCGATGTGAAAAAAAAAAGTCTGTACTTCTCCAGACTAGTATAGTGTTACTATGGTAACACTGTATTGCTCTAGTCACAGTGTGTGAAAAGGTGATCACCGCCACACCAATTATATGATGGCACTATGAAAAAATATATAAAATTTAATTTTCCAAAATATTGCGACCAAAAAAAAAAATAAAAAAAAAAAATACAACTTCAAAAAAAACTGCTATTACTAAATACTTAAATACCTTGGGCTGTCAAATTTTGGGGATATTTGTAGTGTCCTGGCCTCGGGCCAGGGGTGGCACTACCGCCATAACGACCCACATGGGTGCTATGGGGCCCGCAGCAGAGTGGGGCCTGGTGAGGAGGAGAGCACCACCGGCATAGTCTCCCATCCAGGGGAAGAGACCAGAGAGGAAGAGGTGAGCTGTCCGTATCAGCAGAGAGCAGAATTGCCCTTTATAACAAGTTCCCGGGGGGCTCACGTCACATAGCTCCACCTATTGGCCCAGCGCCTTCGATTAAATACCACCAAAAGAAAGCTCTATTTGTGTGAAAAAAATTCCATATGGGTATAGTGTTGCATGATCATGCAAAGTGTGACAGAGCTGAGAGCTGAAAGCTGAAAATTGGCCTGGGCAGGAAGGGGGTGAAAGGGCCCGGTATTGAAGTGGTAAAAGTAAAAATTGCAGGTTACCCCAACTAATCTTATAAATACTCTCTCCCCCCCCCCCCCCCCCCAACACATAAGAAATATGCATACTGTATACTTACATATTTTCATGCTTCTCTAGCCTGCTTACTTGATCTAACCTGTGTCAGCCAATATCTGGTAATGCCTGTTCAATGACGTCACCCATATGCCTTCTATGGTCCATCTGTTGTTGGCTCTCCTTCCTCTCCCCTGCATCAGCACTGGCTGACACAGGCCACTGCTGATGCAGGGGAGAGGAAGGAGAGCCAAAAGGTAAGTGTATACCTATTTTTTACATAGGTTATTGTGCACCAGTGTTAGGAATTTTTTTTTTTTTTTTAGGATTAGTTGGGTCTACCCAGAATTTTACTTTAGATTTTTTCAAATGTGACTGCAAAAGTGGAGATACACTAATAAGTGGTGTACAGAGCTTGTCACATAATTCAAATATTCTTTAGCTGGAGTTCTCATTAAGCTGCTTGCCTAATACAAGAAGAACATTTTCCTATATTTGGGTGGTGCAGTCAGCCTTTTACTTTGTACCGGTTTATTACCGTACTTCGGGAGAAATGAGCAGACCTTGGCACCTGGTGTTTGCAAAGGAATGATTTGCATTGGCTCATCTACAACCTACTGTGTATTATCCCTTATCTCAAGTTACTGTGTATTATGTCTGTTGTGTTTGGTAGACACATGTGACAGCTCTTTATGTATCCTGGTCAAACCTAGACTTCTCTTATGTGTCTTTGTACATAGGAAAATGAATTAAAAGGCCAAGTTCACCAAAAATAATCAAATGCACACATTTTTGGATAAAAAAAATAAATAAATAATAATAAAAAAAAAAGGATGTGCAAAATGTGCATTTATTTTTTCCTGTAGGAGCCTGGAAAGCAATGCACCCACAAACAGTAGATCATGAGTGCAATGTGGGCTCATACAGACATGTCCGCTTCTTTGAAGAAAGCCAGAGGATGTCAGTAGAGAAGAGCGTTCATCCGCGCAATCCATTGAAACTACAAGTCTTTATCTTGTGCTGTCAGACGGTACTTGTAGTTTATATATTCATAGGCATCTGTGAATGAATGATGTTGCTGTGTGGGCCGAGTCTCGCACAGCCATGCGGTTTTTAAAAAGTGATAGCAGTTGCAGGGAGAAGAACCCCCACCCACTGTCAGAGGGAGGGGGCAGGACCTGGAACAGGTTACATGTTCCACCCTAAGGCCTGGTTCATTTTTAGTGGATTTTCAGTTTTACAGTCCATTTAACATGGTTTCTTATATGGATGTAGTCCACATCTGTGCATTTCATGGAAAGGGCCAGGTTTTTTTTTTCTGGTTTTTGGTTCCATAGACTTCAATGGTTTAAAGATGTGTATTGGGGAAAAAACAAAACAAAAAAAACCACACACAAAATGCAACTGCAATATGCAAAAACTGCAACCTACACAAGTGTGAATCAGGCCTAAATGCTGGTGGAACATGCAACATGTTCCAAAGGGGAACTCCTCCTTTAAACTCTGTTCAAACTTTTGTTTGTGATGCAGTAAAGAGTACATTAACCACATGCCGACCAGCGCACAACGATGTACGTCAGCACAATGGCATGAATGGGCGTACAGGCACATCCCCTTCAAATTACGATATCGTGGGCATGCGCCCGCCGCGTACTCCGTGACCTTGCCTGCGGGCCCGCGATCGTGTCACAGAGGGCAGATGTAAATAAGGCATTTCCCTGTTCTGCCAAGCAACATGGTAGATCCACTGCTCCCCATCATCGGGAGCAGTGATCTCCGTCATGTTCTAATGAGACAATCCCCCCCACAGTTAGAATCACTCTCTAGGACAGACTTAACCCCTTGATCGACCCCCTAGTGTTTAACCCCTTCCCTGCCAGTGTCATTTACACAGTAATCAGTGCAGTTTTATAGCACTGATCGCTGTATAAAATTGTCATTGGTTCCAAAACAGTGTCAGAAGCGTCTGATGCGTCTGTAATAATGTCGTAGTCAGGATAAAAAATCACAGATCGCCGCCATTACTACTAAAAAAAAAAAAAAAATATGCCATTAATCTAGCCCCTATAACTTTTGCATAAACCAAATCAATATACGCTTATTGCGATTTTTCTTTACAAAACATATGTAGAAGAATACATATTGGCCTAAACTGAGAAAGACATTTGTTTTTGGGCATATTATAGCAAAAAGTAAAAAATATTATTTTTCAAAAATTGTCACGCTTTTTGTTTATAGTGCAAAAAGTCAAAAAAACGCAGAGGTGATTAAATACCACCAAAAGAAAGCTCTATTTGTGAGAGAAGAAAAAGGGGCGTTAATTTTGTTTGGGTGTAACATCACAAGACTGAGCAATTGTCAGTTAAAGTGACGCAGTGCCGTATCACAAAAAGTGCTCTGGTCATGTAGGGGGTAAATCCTTCCGGGGCTGAAGTGGTTAATGCATGCAATACCATAGCATGTAGCAATGCAGGTCTCATACACTGGTGTGATGTGGTGCTATTCATTCTGAATGGGACCTTAATGCCCGATGACATACCTTGCAGCACAGCACTAATGTTCTGGCCATATGTACGTGTCAGTTTTCTGGGACGTTGGAGGCGCATCACCAGCTCATTCATCTTGTATAAGCTGCCTTAATGTAGTACACATTAACGCAATGCAGCCCTAGTGTAAACCTTGCATTACGGTGGCCATACACACCCATAAATTATCAATTTCTTTTTGGATCAGTCTCTTCCAATAGAAATAATTTATAGTCTGCCATTAGATCGATATGCCACATGCTGGGAAATGGATTTTGGTCAATAGTTAAGATATGATAAGTTATATTTATAAGTTATCAATCAGATCTCAGGTTCCACCATGCAATTTCATAACTGAATCAATCAAATATGATGGTATTCATGAACAGAGTATCTTGGTGCTGCCATTCGATGCAAAAGAGTTGATAATTTGTCGCCCTGGTCAATAGCCAAATCTGCTTTTGATGGAGTTTAAAATCAATTGGATGATAAATCGAAGTGTGTGTGGGTACTATTAGAGCATTAGCACATGTATTATCATAACACACCACAGCGCAAAAATGTGTTTTAACCCATAGGATCAGAGGCCTGGGGCAAGAAGGCTAACAGTTTAATTAAATGTTAGGACTCATTCACACAAGGGGCCAGGGGATGGTACAAGCAGGTGGTTGGGCTGCTTTTTTCCTGCCCCCCACCAACTGAACACAGGAATGCAAACACTTGGGACTGTACACATTCCACAGTCATGAAGTAAAGCATCAAAATAAAATATCAGCACACAGGAGGATCCAATATAATATACAATCCCCATCAGCTATGCAGCACAAAGACCACCTGGGCAGGCTAAACATATAATCTAAAAAAAAAAAAAAAAAAAAAAACACACAGCGTTTAAAAAAATGTCCCAAGATGTCAAAGTCTCCAAATTAAATATTTTCTCATGGGATCCTCCCCAAATTTATACATTCTTCTTGAAACCCATCCAATAAAGCGGCAATAAAGCTAGCAATATCAAAGCATGGCAATGTGAAATCAAAACAAGACACATTGCCATGTTTTGATATTGCTAGCTTTATTGGACCCGGTTTCAGGAAGGGTCTATCCATCTGGTGAGGATTCCATAAGAAAATATTTTATATTTAATTGAGAGACTTTGATTGAATATTGGGACATTTTCTCTAGGTGCTGTTTTTTTAGATCATACATAAAAAAAAAAAATATATAATATATAATATTTTATATATATATATATATATATATATATATATAAAATCATCATTTGGCGGGCAGAACCGCTACTGAATGCAACCTATTCAAATGAATGGGGTTGCACTGAAGTTGATGCGTACATGGTTGTGGCACAGGGTGTATTGGCATTTTGAGGGTTAAAATAAATCCTTATCGATGAGAGACCGGGTAAAGGGCCATCCCTGGACAAATGCAAGTTAAAGGACAATGGTTCATTTCCATGGTTGGGTTAGGGTTCACTTTCAGCGTTAGGAGGTAGGTTAAAAGGGTAAAGGTTCACTTTTAAGAGTTCATTTTTAAAAGGTTATTTTCAGGAATAAGTGAGAAAGTTAAAAAGGAAAAAAAAAAAAAAGGTTAAACCTGGACTGGTGAATTTTAAAAACAAACCTTGTAGTTGGACCTTCCTGTACTGCCGACTGCCAGGGGAAGGAGGACTAATGCAAGTAAAACTTTATTATTCCCCTAACATTTAACCTTTGTGGTCCTTTAGTGGTCAGTCCAGGGGCCCATACAGCATCCTGAAGAGCCAAGCTTATTTACACGGCAGTGATGGATGTTCCCCACAGCCGCAGCCTGCTAAAAAATCAATAACAGACTGGCAGATGCAGTGGCTATACAGATCTTCCCACACATGAGTGTTTATAATTATACAGAAATGATTGCTCAGGACGCAGGTCACCTCCAGAGGAGGCCTTATAGCTGAACTGCAGGCAAAACACACAAATTAAAAGATAATTCCACCCTAACACTAAAATCTCTACATCTACAGACATCCACGATCGAACACCAACCTATCTAGCCCTGTAAAGAAGAAATCAGTATACACACACATTTTATTAAGCCGCTCTGGTCTCCAGGTGGAAGCTCTGCAGCGGACATGGCCAACAATGGCTGTGAAATGAATGGGACATGTCATTACCCATATGGGTTAGTATGGGGCTTCTGTTGTTAGCTGCCTCCTCTGCACCCACCTCCACAGCAAAGCCGCAGCTGACAGAAAAAAGATATGTATACTAATTTCTTCTTTACAGTGTTAGATAGATTAATGCATAGATGTATAGATTTTAGTGTCAAGATGGACTTATCCTTTAAAAAGAGGAAGTAATGGCAGGACAAAAAAATAAAATAAAAATAAAAAACAAACACACGCCCTGTAAGACAAAGGCATAATGAGCTTGTATGCATAGCATACAAGCTCATTATGAATAATTAACCTGAGATGGAAGCCCCCGAAGCAACCCTCGTTCGTCTCCTCCATCGCCGCCATCTATCCTGGGAGCCGCCACTCACGGCGTGATCACCGTTAGCAGCGGCAAACTCAGTGCACCTGCGCCGCATATGCCCTAGACATCGGTGCAAGTCTTTTCCACCGTGTAGGTTTAGGAGATATTTGTTGCACCTACAGGTAAGCCTTAATCTAGGCTTACCTGTAGGTAAAAGTGGTCCCAGAGGATTTACAACCACTTTAATTCAGCGTTGTAATCATGAATACAATGTTTTATTGTTAATAAATGTACTTTTTATTAAAAGTATTTTTGTAAATGAAAGCAGAGTAAGTATATGAATTTGTCCTGGTATCAGCTTCTTGCAGTCCCTTTACAGCCGTACAAGGAGCCAATCCATTCATGTGCCGACAAGCAGCAGGATGATAGGAGGATAGTACAGAGTGATGGAGATATGAGCTCATCCTTATGCTGCTTCTCCTGTCACTGTCCAGTCCACAGGCTGGGGGCCAGTCTGGCACTACCTGGGCTCAAAGAATGTGGATTGAAAAATGCTGACTGCCACACTGAGTACAGATTTGGCACTGTGAAGGAACTCTGAATTGATGGAAAAAAAATGTTGCTGCAAAAGCTTTTTTTGCATTATCTTTTTATCAGCTATTTTTGTCTTATTATTTTTGGGCGTTCTGCTAGAAGGTACAATTACATGAAAAGCCCAAACACTTCCAGGACAGCTAAAATGAGATTTCCCTGCAGTTTCCGATAGGTTGTTTAGCAGAAATTATATTTTCCAGCCAAGTATATTTGTAAGCACTGGGAAAAAAAAAAATCACCTGCTCCTGATGAGATAAAGGCCAACACAATGAGATTCTCTCTCATCCATATTTTATTTTGCCTTTTGTGTAGTCCTAAAACTCATTAAAGTTAATGGTGGTAATAATTTAAGATGAGATTCAAACTATAGGCAGTACAGAACAGGTACATGAGGAGGACAAATATTCAATCATTGGGTTTAAGTCATTTGTCAAAGGTTTATAGAAACATCTGTCAGCCTTCTGTGGACAAAAGAGAGCACCTGCTTCATTGTCTTACCTAAAATGATTAAATACTCTGACATCCCTGACAAAGAAAGCTTCATCTTTGTGGAAAAGGTTTCCATTGCAACACTCATACATGCTGGTTTATGTAGTTTAAAGCTAGATTCTGGACCAAGCTTCCACAATGAGCTTGTGGTCTTCCAGATCCCGTGCTGACCAGGTGACCATGCCACATGGATCACTTTCTTGGCATGTGATGTCACCGTCCCACCTTGTCCAATCAATTAGCCCCTTGTATTCATTTCAGAATGTGCCCATGCCAAGTGGGTAACCCCCCCCCCCCCCCCCCCGTGTTCAGTATGCAGCAGGGAAGCTGCTCAGCACTGCTGCTACTACAGAGATACTCTTCCAGAGGATTGGCAAGGTATACAATATGTATAGTTACAATGGTCCAAGCTGCATCAATGTAACTATGCATAAAAAAACGGTTGATTGCTACATTCACACTTGAGTGCAATGTATTCATGCGATTTTAAAAAGAGAAGTACTTTTTTTTTACAGGTTTATACTAGGTGTATGCAGCATTGGTCCGATGCTGCATCTGTCCCCGCCGTCTCTTCATCGAGAGCCGAGCGATTGAACACCAGCGATGGTGCGGTTCTCAAAGCTCTCTGAGCTGAGTGCTGCTGACTGTCAATCAGCAGCTCTCCACTCTTCCCCTCCTTGCTCACTGGAGCGCTGAGCTGTGGAGGGGTGGGGAGCAGCCATCTCAGGCTTTCAGCGGCTCGCTGAGATGGGTAACAGTCCAAGCAGCTGGTGGATCCAGACTAGAGGTCGGCCGATATTTGCCGTTTTTTAAATAATCGGCATCGGCCGATTGTGCTGATAAAAAGCCGATTTAGAACTACAGCGGACTTTGAAATGACTTCTGTCATAGAAGTCAGTGTAAGTTGCCATAGAAACGTCTTTCCTCCTCTCTGGGCAGGCTGCCAAGAAAAGAACAAAATGATACAATGTTTACACTTAAATGAATGAAGTCATCTCTGTGTGTAGAAGTTCTCAGTTTAACCATTTAAAGACTAAATCTTTTCTGACACTTGTTGCTTACAAGTAAAAATCCTGTATTTTCTGCCAGAAAATCTCTTAGACCCCCCAAAATTATATATATTTTTTTTTTTAGCAGAGATCCTAGGGCAGTGATGGCGAACCTTGGCACCCCAGATGTTTTGGAACTACATTTCCCATGATGCTCTGGCACTCTGCAGTGTAGTGGAGCATCATGGGAAATGTAGTTCCAAAACATCTGGGGTGCCAAGGGTTCGCCATCACTGTCCTAGGGAATAAAATAGCGGTTGTTGCAATATTTTATGTCACACGGCATTTGCACAGAGGTCTTTCAAATGCATTTTTTTGGGAAAAAAATACACTATTTAAAAAATAAAAATAAAATAAAAACAGTAAAGTTAGCCCATTTTTTTTTTTTTTATCTAAATCATACATACAAGTAAACTGATTGGAGGTTTGTTTTGTTTAATAAATGTTTAAATGTAAGATATTTTTCTGTATCACTTATGAAGGCTGCTTTCACACTGGAGCGGGGCAGGCGTTGATGG